>NC_056731.1:1096892317-1097192317 GCF_019279795.1 Protopterus annectens | reverse complement strand
GACAGAAAAATATTCAAATTTACATGTACTTGGACGACTGCCTGATTCCAGCAGACAGTCAGGAAATGCTGTTGCAGCACCTGACATTTGTAAAAAAAAAACTTCTAACCTAATCAAAACTAGTCCCTAGTCAAAATATTTTATTCCCAGGAGCAAGCTTGGACATAGCATTCCAGATGGCATTCCTCACTCCAGAAAAACAAACCTATCTGACAGACTATTTTACTCAAATGGCCACCAGAATCCAGCTATCCGCAAGGAAAATCCTGCAGGCCCTAGGGTTCATGGCCTCATGCATCCTACTAATTCCATATGCCAGACTGCATATGAGGAAACTTCAGTGGTTCTTAAAAAGGCTTTGGTGCCAGCATTCTCAGGACCTGAAAACCGTCATTCCTATCATACCCTGTCTACGGACAGAGTTTCTTTAGTGGCTAGCATAATGTAACCACAACAAGAGACTGCCCTTTACTCAACCCCAAGCCACCTAGACCTTAACCGCAGACTCTCAGACTATGCCTGGGGGGCACACATGGACATGAAGTGCATTCAGGGCCACTGGAGCCCAAGTCAGATTCATCTGCACATCAACTAAAAAGAGATGCTAGATGTGCAGCACGCTCGGACAGCTTTCAGATCTCTACTCTCACCAGGACACCTGCTAATAAAAACAGAGAACACCACAGTTATGTGGTACATCAACAAGCAGGGGGGGGAACCCACTCTTACCCACTTTGCAAGCTAGCCATGGCCCTGTGGAACACCGCCTTGGACATGTAGGTCCATCTGCAAGCTCAATTCCTGCCAAGCAAACAAAACTCACTGGCAGACGATTTAAGCAGATATCTCCTAGACCCAGACGACTGGCAATTAGAGCCCAGCACCTTCACCCTTCTGATTCAGAAATGGGGGGCCCTAGAGGTGGATCTCTTTGCCTCCCCCTGCAATCACCAGCTTAGCAAATTCTGCACCAGAACACCTTACAGCAGGGACTGGAAAGTGGATACCCTATCCTTTCAGTGGGTAAATCTCTCGATCTATGCCTTTTCCTCTCTGCCCTTTTGCTCAAGATAAGACGAGACAGACCAGCACATTCTGATTGCCCCGGACTGGCCATGCCAGCACTGGTACCCACTCCTGTGCAGCCTGTCACCAGTGCCATCCTGGCACCTATACCAGAATCCAACCCTGTTGTCTCAGCAGGGGGGCAGATCTTGCCTCTGCACCTGCAAACCCTAAATCTTGCAGCCTAGCTTATTCCTTGAATTCTCCCCAGTAACCAGCCTAAGCAAGCAGGTGCTGGACGTCATTCTTGAAGCCAGAAGACCCAGTACAAGGAAATCCTATGCTGATAAGTGGAAAATGTACTGCCCCTGGATTCAGTCTAAAGGAGAGGACACAACTCTGCCCTCCCTGCCTCTAATCCTGGATTACTTGGCAGATGTACTCCACAGGGGCCTACCCTTCCTCTCCATTAAGACCCATGCCTCTGCCATTTCCGCTCATTGAGCCACCTCTCTTCTCTCACCCTCTTATCAAACATGAGAGGGGCAAACAACTTAAGGCCGACAAGGAGAGCCACCCACCCCTGCTTGGGACCTTAACTTTGTACTGGAAAAGCTCACGCTTCCTCCCTTTGAGCCTGCAGCATCAGCAGATTTAAAATTCCTCTCTTGGAAAACAGCTTTGCTTCTGGCCATCACTTCAGCTAGAAGAGTGTCTGAGCTACAAGCACTTATGGCTGTGGAACCCTTCATTATTTTCCATGCTGACAGGGTTTCCCTCAGGGCTAACCCTTCCTTTATGCCTAAAGTGGTGTCCAATGTAGTTCTCAACCAATCTATCCATTTGCCAACTTTCTTCCCTAATCCTCAAAGTAAAGGGGAAAGGATCCTGCACTCCTTGGACGTGCACAGACAGCTCAGATTCTACCTTGATAGGACTAAGCCCTTCAGGAAATCTGACCAGTTACTACTCAACTTTGCACTAGGGGCAGAGGGCAAGGCCATTTTAAAACAAACAATTTCCAAGTGGATAGCACACTGCATCGATTTCTGCTACAAGCACCATGGGAAACCAACCCCTCAGGGGGTCATTCCACTAGGGCAACATGTCCTTCATGGATGCATCTGCAGTCATAACAAGTGGGTTGTCCTGTCGTCAGGCAGCCCTGCAGTCGGCCGGATTCCAAAGTCCGGGTCCGGCTTCGGCTGATGTCGCACTCCACCCGACGTCATCTCTGTTGGTCTTCGGGTATAAAAGCATCAGCCGACGCCATTTTCCTCAGTCTTTCTTGCGCGTGGCCAAGCAGAAGCTGTTCGCAAGTGCCTGTCGGTCGGATCCAGAGATTACTTCTACCGAATACTACTTCGAAGACTTCTAAAGCTAAGTACCCCATTGGGGACTCTTTCTTGCCTCAGCCGATGTCAGAAAAAGTTAACAATTGTTTAACCTGTGGGAAACAAATACCTCATAAAGATTTCCACTCTTACTGTCTGCCTTGTTTAGGCCCAGCCCACGACGTAGCAGCCTGTTCGCCTGTGCCTCTTTCAACCGACGAACGCTTAGGCGTCGGTCGGAGTTTGCAGAACAGTTTTACGGTACTGATTTTGCGTACATTATGCCGACGGATCCTTCGACTACCCAATCTTCCAAAAACGCAAAGATAAAGACCGACACTCGCGGTCCGCGGTTTCGCGAAACCACGGTAAAGCAAATCGAGTGTCTCGGTTTCGCCGAAACCGAGAAAACTGATCTAAGCACAGCTGAACCTATTCTTACTACTGAGGCCCCTGCTACAACTCTTGAATCGACCTCAGAAATTTTACCCACTACGGTGGTTGACTTATCAGACACCATCCCTTGGATGTCTCTACCCCAGCACGTGGTGCTGCTAGGCCTCCAGCAGCCATGTCCATTAAGGCCTTCGCCAGGGCTAAAGCAGCCAAGACTACTAAATCAGTGCCTGTTAAACCCCCACATCCAGGCCCTCTTCTAGTTCTCAAATGCTTTCTTTGGCAGAAGATTTAATTTCTTTAATTAGAGGATCTCAATCTCACCCAGACAGGGCCTCTCAGCTCCCAGAGAAGAGACCTAGGGCAGAGCCCCCTGAGCCAGTGTCTTCTGATGATTCTGCTGATGAATCAGACATAACTGACCAGCCAGAGGCTCCCTTCTCCAATTTTGAAGATTCTGATGCTGAAGAATCCATTCCTGCTGCTTCCCACCAGAAGAATTCTCCTTTGGGGAAACCTTGCATGCCATGCGAGAACAGTTCCAATGGCAGCAACAGGATTTTTCAGACTCCAGAAAAGACTTAGAACCTTTCTGCACCTCCCACAGCACAGGCCCTTAGCTATACCTCCTGTTCTATCTGTGGTGGATGATGCTTTTAATGATGTTTGCTCCGCTCCAGATTCTTTACCCCAGCCCCTGCCAAACCAGACAGATTTTACAGGGTGCCAGATACTCATCACAACCTTTACAAGGCCCCACTTGCAGACCCAGAAACTATATCCCAGGGTCCCAAGGCAGTAGCGACCACAGCTAAAACCCTATTCCTTCTGAAAGGGAAGCAAGGTCATTAGACAGATGGGGTAAAAGGTCTACACTTCAGCTACTCTCTCAGCTAGAGCTTTAAACTGTCAGTTTCACATGATACAATACCAAGAGTTTATGCTTGATCAGTTAACTAGAAAACTAACCACTGATGAATCTCTTGATAAGAAATATGTATTAGAGATGGTAAATAACATACAACAGGTTAGCAACCATTCCTTAAAATGTGGCTATGATGCACTGGAGGCTTCATTTAGATCAGCCATGACAGGCACAGTGATAAGAAGGCATGCATGGCTAAAGGAACAAGCTTTACCGGATCATGTTAAAGCCAAGTTGCTAGATGCTCCTATGGACAAGACAAGTTTGTTTGGTACACCTGCCCAGCAGGTTATGAAGAAAATGGAAGAAAAGGCAAAATCTGTTCAAACTGTTAAAGATTTCTTGCAGGTTCAACCCCCAAGGTTTAGCAGGAACTGGCCTGCCAAAAATTGGTCCTTTCCTGACTCCACAAAATTTCAAAGGGGCAGGAATAGACGTTCCAGAGGCAGAAACCAACCCAGAGGAGGTGCCTACAGAGGACGACAGTGGCAAGGTAACAACAGAGGCACAGACACAGCCACTGCCACTACATCAGCACAACCACAGTGACTTAATCCTAACTCCTCCTACCAGGGAACAAATAGCAGCTCCTCTAGGCGGAAAGTTAACCTTATTTTCAAAGAACTGGCACTACATAACAAAAGACAAGTGGATTTTACAAACCATAGATCAAGGTTACGGTTTCACTTCCACACTTTACCAGTCAAAAGAGGAATGCCAAATCTACCTCCAAATCAAAAAACAGAGGCTCTACGCCAGATAATGGAGTTAGCCAACATGAGAGCTGTGGAAAGAGTGCCAACAGCAGAACAAGGAAAGGGGTTCTATTCCAGACTATTCCTAGTTCCAAGAAAGGAAAAAGTTGGAGACCAATTCTCGATCTGTCCACCTTAAATACATACATCATTGTCCCAAAATTCAAAATGCTGACCCTACAGCAACTTCTTCCCATGCTGGGCAAGGAGTCTTGGCTGGTAACTCTAGATCTCAAGGAGGCATACCTGCACGTCCCCATTCGACCAATCTGCAGAAGATACCTCAGATTTCTTGCAGGATCAGAGCACTATCAATTCTCAGCATTGCCCTTTGGCTTATCTACTGCGCCCAGAGTATTCACAAAATGCCTGGCATCAGTAATCGCCCATTGCAGACTACAGGGAATTCAAATTTACCCATACCTGGACGACTGCCTGCTACAAGGGGACAACAAAAGCAAGCTGACAACAGATTTACAAAGGGTCATTTACTTGCTACAAGGACTGGGATACACAGTCAATTTACAAAAGTCAAGGCTGATACCATCCCAAACAAGGACATTCTTGGCGGAATTGGACACAGTACAACAAATGGCATTCCTGACTACAGAAAAACAAAAGAACTTCCACTTTACTTCTTGGCACTAACAAAACTGAACAAGTTAACAGCAAGAAAATTTCTGCAGGCCTTGGGCTTCATGGCATCATGCATAATCTTGGTCCCATTTGCCAGACTACATATGAGGAAACTACAGTGGTACCTAAAGAATTTATGGTCCCAACACAGACACAGTCTAGAAACAGAAATCCCACTAATTCCATGCTTAAAACAGGAGTTCCTATGGTGGGCTCAGGCATGCCAGTCAAACCCAGGCCTACCCTTTGCAGATGTCAACCAAGCCAGACCATCACAACAGGCGCTTCAGACCTAGGATGGGGGCCCACATGCTGGACAAATGCGTGCAAGGATTGTGGACACAGGATCAACTTCACCTGCACATCAATCTAAAAGAAATGCTGGCAGTAAAACTGGCAATCCAAAAGTTCAAACCATTCCTCAAAGAGGGCCAGTTGATGATAAGGACAGACAACACCACAGTCATGTGGTACATCAACAAACAGGGAGGCACTCATTCATACCCCTATGCAGAATGACCTTGGAGCTGTGGACCCTGGCACTCAGCTACAACATTCAGTTACAGGCAATATTTGTACCGGGAAAGACAATACTCTAGCAGACATATTAAGCAGAACCACTCGGATGCCCACGAATGGAAACTGCACCGGACATCTTCAAGACCATCTCAAAGAAATGGGGAATGCCACAGATAGACCTATTCGCATCACCTCTCAATCACCAGCTCAAAAATTCTGCACAAGGACATTCCATCCACTAGCATGGAAAGTGGACTCACTCTCCTTCAACTGGAAAGGCCTAACAGCATATGCATTCCCACCTCTTCCTTTGATACACAAGGTACTACTAAAAATCAAGGAAGAACGTCCAAGGATAATCCTGATAGCCCCAAACTGGCCAAGACAACACTGGTACCCACTACTGAAGAGCATGTCTCGGAACAATATGTGGCCAATACCCCTGATGCCTTTGATGTTAACTCAGAACAACTACAGCATCATACATCCAAACCTAAAAACGCTACAACTGACTGCATGGAACATCACATAGCAGCAGCTAATCCAGAACTTTCTCAAAGAGTTAAAGACATTATTAGTAACCAAAAAACGGAGGATGCAGAACAAACCAGTAAGCAGAAACAAAGCACCCTGAACCACTGCTAGGTAGGCACACAAATTTATTAAGCCGAACAGTTCACTCGAAAAAATAACGCTGAATCAAATCACCATACGTTTTCGTCCACAACTTCATCAGATTACACTAATACATTCAGTTAACTGCTTTTATATACTCATCCAAATTTTAAAAAACAGCCAGTAAAACAATCATTGTACATAGAAATGCATTGAGTTACTGCCCTCTACTGACAAGGAGGATTATTACATTAATGTCACAATTTTGCTGATCTCATTTAATACAGGGGCAAGTGAGATCATGTCATTTAAACCAGGAATTTACTGGCCTCCAACACCAGCCAGTATAATTCCCTGTATTCAACAAAGTCTCCCACATACCGCCCTGGGGTCCTTTGGCACAACCTCTAATATAAAAACTGAAATTCAGCTTCAGGACAAGTTTTTGTGTGTTTGTACAGAATTTGTTTCACATTTTCTGAATATCATGGGTGCTCATAAATTCTCTGTAACCTTTCTTTCACTCTTGCCAATGTAAAAGCATTACATTTTACATAACCCAACATAAATAATCCCTTTTGTGTTACAATTAGCAAGTTTTAAAGTTAAAATTTTGTTATTTCTGGCAGGTAAAGTAATGGTATCCCCAGTAATCAAATAAGAACAATAATTACAAGCACCACATTTAAATACACCAGCTTTTGTTTGTACCTGCTAACCTTGAATTCCCTTTACTACCTCTTTCAAAATATCCTTCAGGGTGTTCCTTTCCTATAAACATGTTTTATTTCACCCTGGAAAATGTGATTTAAGTCAGAAACTTTAGAAAAGTTAATCCACTCTTTGTCAAAAATTCTTTTGATCACACCAGCTTGTCCATCATATGTGGTAATGATAAATTCATTATTTAACCCATCTACTTTCTTGTTTGTGACTTGTTGAGTTGCAACATCTTCAATTTACGGGCAAACCTTCCTTCCTCCATCACTGACTTCTTTGGAAACTCTATCAATGAGCTCTTCAGTTAGCCTCTATTCAGAACATGTTTCTCAGGTTTTTAACATGCATCATCAGTCATTCTACACAAATTGCCCTTTATAACACTCCTTTTCGTAGTGCAGATAAGAATTAGAAAAGGTCTCTTTTCTATAAATTCTAGACTCAAAGCCATACTCAGTTTTAGATATGTTAACATCAAGGTATTTCAATTCATCAGTAGTGAATTTGTGAGTGAATTTGTTGTTGTTTGAAGTTGTATGGTAGATTTCTGGACGACTTGTGTTTCTTATGGGCAGGCACTCAAGATGAATTTGGTAGCTTTGTGGAATACCTAAATGGTACCACAGAATTTTTAAAATTCACTCACAAATTCACTACTGATGAATTGAAATACCTTGATGTTAACATATCTAAAACTGAGTATGGCTTTGAGTCTAGAATTTATAGAAAAGAGACCTTTTCTAATTCTTATCTGCACTACTCAAGTTCACCCCACACCAGAAAAGGAGTGTTATAAAGGGCAATTTGTGCGCTTGTAGAATGACTTCTGATGATGCATGTTATGGTAACGAATGTAAAAACCTGAGAAACATGTTCCTGAATAGAGGCTACCCGGAAGAGCTCATTGATAGAGTTTCCAAAGAAGTCAGTGGAGGAAGGGAAGGTTTGCCCTGTATTTGTAAATTGAAGATGTTGCAACTCAACAAGTCACAAACAAGAAAGTAGATGGGTTAAATAATGAATTAAGATTCGTATCATTACCACATATGATGGACAAGCTGGTGTGATCAAAAGAATTTTTAAAGAGTGGATTAACTTTTCTAAAGTTTCTGACTTAAATCACATTTTCCAGGGTGAAATAAAACATGTTTATAGGAAAGGGAACACCCTGAAGGATATTTTTGAAAGAGGTAGTAAAGGGAATTCAAGGTTAGCAGGTACAAACAAAAAGCTGGTGTATTTAAATGTGGTGCTTGTAATTATTGTTCTTATTTGATTACTGGGGATACCATTACTTTACCTGCCAGAAATAACAAAATTTTAACTTTAAAACTTTTGTGTAACACAAAAGGATTATTTATGTTGGGTTATGTAAAAATGTAATGCTTTACATTGGCAAGAGTGAAAGAAAGGTTAAGCAGAGAATTTATGAGCACACCTATGATATTCGTATAAAATGTGAAACAAATTCTCTGTACAAACACACAAAACTTGTCCTGAAGCTGAATTTCAGTTTTTATTAGAGGTTGTGCCAAAGGACCACCCCAGGGGCGGTTGTGGGAGACTTTGTTGAATACAGGAATTATACTGGCAAGTGGTGTTGGAGGCCAGTAAATTCCCTGGTTTAAATGACATGATCTCACTTGCCCCTGTATTAAAAATGAGATCAGCAAAATTGTGACATTAATGTGTACAATCCTCCTTGTCAGTAGAGGGCAGTAACTCAATGCATTTCTATGTACAATGATTGTTTTTACTGGCTGTTTTTTAAAATTTGGATGAGTATATAAAAGCAGTTAACTGAATGTATTAGTGTAATCTGATGAAGTTGTAATAAATTTGTGTGCCTACCTAGCAGTGGTTCAGGGTGCTTTGTTTCTGCTTACTAGTTAAAGACATTATTCTTGAAGCACGCAGACCTTCAACAAGAAGGAACTATGCTGGAAAATGGAAAAGGTTTGTCATTTGGAGTACCGAAAGAGGAAAAGATGTGTCAAACATAGATATGCCTAACATTCTGGAGTATCTGGCCGAACTTCTTCATTCAGGACTGTCCTACTCCTCCATCAAGATACATGCATCAGCTATTTCAGCAGAATACAGCTTTGATCCACCTGTTTTTTCGCACCCTTTGCTCAGGCAGTTCCTCAGAGGAATCAAGAATGTAAAACCTCCAAGGAAACCACCATTACCAGCTTGGGATTTAAACTTTGTGCTAGAAAAGTTGACACTATCACCCTTTGAACCAGCAGCAACAGCAGACCTACAACACCTGTCATGGAAAACTGCTTTCCTACTGGCAATTACTTCAGCAAGGAGGGTTTCAGAACTACAGGCCTTAATGGCAGTGCAACCCTTCCTAATCTTCCACCAAGATAGAGTGTCCATGAGGACTAATCCTACATTTATGCCCAAGGTGGTATCCAGAGTATCTTTGAACCAGGCAATCCACCTACCTACCTTCTTTCCCAACCCACAAAACAGAGGGAAAGAATACTGCATACCTTGGATGTACATAGACAGCTACGCTACTACTTGGACAGAACAAAAATAGCAGAAAGACTGACCAACTTTTGTAGCCTATGCAACAGGAAGGGAAGGAAAAGCTATTTCCAAACAGACAATCTCCAAATGGATAGGAAATTGCATACGATACTGTTACTCCTTCCATGGAAAACCAATTCCACAGAACATAAGACCTCATTCTACAAGAGCAACAGCCACTACCACAGCCTTCTTACGAGGAGTGGCAACCAAAGACATTATTGAGGCGGCTACTTGGACCTCCGTGCATACATTTGCCAAGCATTATAATTTGCCTCTATATTCCAGATCCCGAGCAGGGTTTGCCACTGCTGTACTGCAAGGGATCCTAAACACACCATAATCTACTTTTATCCTCCTCCCTAGTTGGCTATGGTATTCTACCCATTGTTATGACTGCAGATGCATCCATGAAGGACATAGTACAGTTTTGTACCTACCATAAATGTAGATGTCCGAACTGGATAGCATCTGCAGTCAGGATTACCCTCCTCCTTCCCTCTGTGGTACTCCTAGGGTGTTTACCCTCCTAATAGCTAGCTGTTGGGGGGGAGTCTTTTATGGTGTATTTGTTTGTATATATGTACATATATGCTTATTGTTGTGTTTACCTCTATCTATTTGGAAACATTGGCATCTATCCAAATTTTAGCCTGCAAGAGGGCTACTGGCATCTGGGGCAAGAAACACTGAGGAAAATGGCGTCGGCTGATGCTTTTATACCCGAAGACCAACAGAGATGACGTCGGGTGGAGTGCGACATCAGCCGAAGCCGGACCCGGACTTTGGAATCCGGCCGACTGCAGGGCTGCCTGACGACAGGACAACCCACTTGTTATGACTGCAGATGCTATCCAGTTCGGACATCTACATTTATGGTAGGTACAAAACTGTACTTTCTACCTCTACAGCATTCCTCAGGGGAGTCCCTACCAGGGACATCCTGGAAGCTGCTACCTGGAGTTCTGTACACACCTTCACCAAGCATTACCACCTGCCTATCTACCAAGCATTACCACCTGCCTATCTTTTCCAAATCAAGGGTGGGTTTTGCAACAGCAGTCCTGCAGGGCATACTAGCCAGCCCCAACTCTTCTTGACTGCCTCCACCCTTCTTCAGCTTTAGGAATTTTCCCAAGTGTGATGACTGTAGCAGTGAAAAACGAAGAACATAGTACAGTTGTGTACACTTACCATAAATGTAGATGTTCGAGTGTATTCACTGTTGCTGTCGTGGTTTCACTCCCTCCAGCCCTCTTGTCTCTCTCTCTGTCTCTCTCCTCTATGTCTTTTACTCACCCCTTTCAGGGGTATTGGTATTGGTGTTTATTTTTTTCTGGTGGTGTTTTCCCCACCATAACCTAGCTCCCTATTTGGGGGGCTCCTGACATTTGGGGGCAAGAAAAACTGATGTAATGGTGTCTGCTGCCTGTTTTTATACCCCTGACGTCAGTCCTGGTGCAACAGCAACCAATGCAGAAATACTAAGTCCCTGGTATTTGGGCCGACTGAGAGCTACCTGCAGGCAGATAACCCAGGTGTGATGACACACTCTAACATCTACATTTATGGTAAATGTACACAACTGGCCTTTTTTGGTATGTGAACAAACAGGGAGGAACCAAATCCTATTTGCTTTGCAGACTTGCTTTCCAGGCTTGAGACCTGGCAGCCCAACATGCAGTTTCCCTGCAGGGAGTTTATATCCCTTCAGCTCAGAATATTCAGGCAGACACCTTGAGCAGGTCCATGTCACAATCCCACAAATGGATGCTTCACAGGGATGTGTTTCTGGACATTGTCTACATGGGTGGGGCACACCTCAAATAGCTCCCCGCCCCCAAACAGAACTGCCACTAGTTTGCACCAGGCTACCCAGTCCCTTAGCAAGGGCAATGGATGCCTTCTCCATCTCATGGAAGAGTATGTTTCTGTATGTATCTCCCCTTCCCATTACTTCAGAAAGTTCTGCTAAAGATCCAGCAGGACAAACCAAAAATCTTGCCAGTGACTCCCTTTTGACCAAGACCACATTGGTTCCCCCTCCTTCTGCATTTAGCCATGGGCAATCACTGCAAGTTACCTCACGGAGTGGACCATCTCACACAAGAAAAGGGATCCCTGATCCATCCCCACCTGGAATCTCTGAATCTAATCCTGTGGGTGATAGAATTCTGATCCCTTCTAGGCATTTTTACACTGAGGACATGCTAGCAGTCCTGCAAGAGGCCAAGAAACCTAATACTAAGAGATCTTTGTCTAAATGGAAGAGGTTCTCCATTTGATGCCAACAAAGACAGCTAGACTCTTTGCAAAGTGAGGTCCCCTTAATGCTGTCCTATCTGTGTGAACTCGTGCAAGCAGGGTTGGCATATTCCTCTGTCAAAGCACAGCTTGCTGCTGTTTCAGCCTGTCTGTCTCGTGATCCTCCTCTAACCTCCCATCTCTCTCTAAAGTTATTCCTTAAGGGAGTACTACACCTCAGACCCCCCTGGAGGCAGGACCCTCCTCCATGGGATCTGAATTCCATTCTAGAGAAACTCACTGTTGTCCCATTTGAACTGGCTTTTAAGGCATCACTGAAACATTGTACCTGGAAAACTGTACTCCTTGTGGCCCTGCCATCAGCCAGAAGAGTGTCAGAACTCCAAGCCCTCATGGTAACACCGCCCTTCCTTGTATTCCACAAGGATAGAGTGACCCTGAGGACCAACACCTCCTTTATGCCCAAGGTGGTCAATGAGCTATCCTTAAATCAGGGTATTCACCTGCCCACCTTTTTCCCTCATCCCCAAAGTGACGGTGAGAGTCTTACATTCCCTTGATTTTCACAGACAACTTAAATTTTACCTTGACTAGAGTAAGGCTATTAGAAAATCAGATCAATTATTTGTCTCCTTCCTCCCCAGAGCCTTGGGGAAGGAGGTGACAAAGAAGGTCATTTCTGGTTGGATCTCCAGAGCTCTCTTCATGGAAAACACCTCAAATCCCAAATTAAAGTCCACCCCACTAAAGCCATGGCTTCACATGGGGCCTTCTTCAAAGGATTGGATGCTGCTTTCATCCTAGAGGCAGCTGCTTGGTCATCTGGCCATGCCTTTACTAAACACTACCAGTTGGATCATGTCTCCAGATCCAGAGTGGGTGTTGCTAAGACAGTTCTGCATGGCTTTGTGGAGAGTAGCTCCATACCACCACCCTGTTCTTCCCTGTGAGTTTTGGCACTCACCCAAGAGTTTGGAATACAGCAACATGAGACTAGAAGGACATAGAATAGTTATGTATAGTCTTACCAAAGATGTCCTTCTCTTCCATGTTGCAGTATTCATTCCCTCCCACTTTACCCCCTTCTCTCTGTCTGAACTGTCTCTTCTTGGATGGCACAGAGCCTATACAGCTATCTTGGGACTGGGGTCTAACTGGGTTGTTTAGTTCTGAGGAAAGATACGTACAAATGTCATTTTTCTGACCCACGCTCCCTAGGCCAACGACAGATGTCCTACGTACCTAGCTTTTGTATACTGGCTAGATGTTCGGGTAACGAGAGGAAATCCCAAGAGTTGGGAATACTGCAACATGGAAGAGAAGGACATCTCTGATTATGATAAGATTTTACAAAACTATTCTGTCATGTAGAGCAGCTTCCACTGGCTTAGTCATTCACAGATATGCATGGCTCAGGACTCCGCCACTTTCAGATCTGGTCAAGGCAGAGCTACTGTATGCTCCTCTAGATAAGAAGCTCCTGATGTTCTTCGTGTTTCACTGTTGCAGTCATCACACTTGGGTTATCCTGCCAGGGGTAGCCCTCAGTCGGCCTGAATACCAGAGGCTTAGTATTTCTACGTTGGTTGCTGTCGCTCCAGGACTGACATCAGGTCGTCAGTGTTGTAAAAAGAGGCAGCCGATGCCATTACATCAGTCTTTCTTGTCGAGGAGCCCGAAGCACAAGCAGTTTGCACGAGTGCCAGTCGGCCGCTACTTGAGATGTTTATCGTGTTACACTGCTGCTGTCATTACACTTGGGTTATCCTGCCATCAGGCGGTCCCGCAGTCGGCCAGAGTTCCAAAGTCTTGGTCCGGCGTTGGTTGCTGTCGCTTCTTCCCTGACATCAGTGCACCAAGGGTATATAAGATGCATCCGACGCCATTTTCTTCCGTCTTTCTTGCTACGCGGTGCCTGAAGCAGAAGCAGTTTGCAAGTGCCGGTCAGCCGACTCCTGAGATTTTCTAAGTCGAATTTCAGATCCGAAGTCTTCAATAAAGCTAAGTACCCCGTTGGGGAAACTTTTTTCTCACCTCAGACCGATGTCAGAAAAAGTTAAGTTAATAATTGTATTTCCTGTGGGAAGCAAATACCTCATAAGGACTTACACTCTTAATGTATTCCATGCCTAGGCCCTGATCACAACGTCACTAGTTGTCGGTTTTGTGCTAGATTTAACAAACGCACTATAAAAAGACGTTTTGATTTTGCCTTGCACTACTTTGGCCGAAGGTTCAATTATACTATGCCGTCGGATCAACCGACGACCTCAATACCGAAAAAACGCAAAGACAAGGATAAAGACAGGCATCCGAGGTCCAAAACCGACGACGAAACCTCTTCTAGGCCAGTCGCCGGTTCTCAATGAGGTGCTTTCGCAGCCCCTGACACCCACTACCTCAGAGCCACAGGCTGATTCCGACTCCCACGTGGAGACAACTAGGCCTCTGGAAACTCAAGGTATTGGGCCTATGAAAACTAATCCCTCAGATGGGTCCGGAGCCGCTGAGCAGGCATCGGCTTCTGAGGGTGTTTTCAGACCTTCACAACTTACCATTAAAACAACAGCCAAGACAAAGGTACAATTAAAGACAAAGAAACAAGTACAGCATTCTCCTGGACAGTCCTCCATGCCTAAGAAACAGATGCTTAAAATGGCCGAAGACCTCATTACTCTAATCAGGGGTTCCCATCCCCCTCCTGAGAAAAGGCCTAGGCAGGATACAGACAATGATTCCTCTGATCAGGTTTCCATTTCCTCTGATTCCTCTTCAGACCAGGGAAACTCTCTACCCCCCTTATGAGGACTCTGATGCTGAAGAATCTATCCCTTCAGCCCCTCCTCCTGAGGATTATTCTTTTGGGGAAACTTTACATACCATGAGGGAGCATTTCCATTGGGAAAGTCAGGATTACTCAGAATCCAAGAAAAGGCTCAGGGATTTCCTTTTATTGCCTCAACACAGGCCCCTGGCTATTCCACCTGTGCTAGATATTGTGGATGATGTGTTCTCTGAATCCAGCTTATCTCCTGATTCTTTGCCCCCTGCTCCAGCCAAGCCAAATAGGTATTATGGAGTCCCTGACTCTCACAAGTTTCTTTACAAAAACCCTTCTGCTGATCCAGAAACTATTTCCCAGGGTCCAAAAGGGGTTAAGGCTTCCATTACAAAAATCCAGTACCCTCTGACAGAGATTCCAGAGCTTTGGGTAGATGGGGGAAGAAAGTATACACTTCTGCAACTTTAGCAGTAAGAGCTTTAAATTGCCAGTTTCACATGCTTAAGTACCAACAATATTTAATGGTTCAGTTAAAACAGAAAATGCTTGCAAGCTCAGAAGCTCCTGATTGTAAAGAAATGCAGGATTTATTGCATGCAGTTGAGCAGGTGGGAAAACATACTCTGCAATTTGGTTTTGATTCTTTAGAGGCCTCTTGTAGAGCCGCAGTTACAGGTTCTGTGATTCGAAGACATGCTTGGTTAAAAGAATAGAGTTTACCTGATCATGTTAAGACAAAGTTATTGGATGCTCCTTTGCAGCATGATACCTTGTTTGGTGTTAAGGCAGAAGAGGTGTTAAAGAAAATGGAGGATAAAGCTAAATCTATGCAAACAGTCAAGGATTTCTTACAGGTACAGCCACCTTGGTGTAGCAGAAATTGGCCAACAAAGAATTGGTCCTTTCCAGTGTCAGACAGGCCACAGAGAGGCAGATACAGACGCCCAAGAGGCAGATCTCAACCCCAAGGCTCAAACAGACAACGACAGTGGGGCACCTCAACCCCAAAAGGAGGTGAGGACAAGTCTCAACCTTACAGGAAACGGTCACAATGACTTTCCCCTTCGTACGCCAAGCATGTCCCTTTTGGAAGCCCCCTTAGGGGGAAAACTAGCACTTTTTTCTCAAAACTGGCAAACAATCACCCAAGACAAATGGGTTCTGAATATTGTGTCACAAGGTTACAGGTTCCGCTTTCATACTTTACCAAGGCTAAAAGGAATGCCAGACCTGCCACAAATTCAATGGGCAGAGGCACAAAAACAAATTTCAGCCCACATGGACATGAGAGCTATTCAAAAAGTACCACAACAGGAACAAGGACAAGGATTTGACTCAAGACTCTTCCTGGTCCCCAGAAAGGACAAGGCCTGGAGGGCCATACTAGACCTTTCAATTCTGAATACTTACCTGGATATTCCGAAATTCAAAATGTTGACATTACAGCAGCTTCTACCCATGCTGGGCAAGAAGGCTTGGCTTGTTACTCTGGACCTCAAAGAGGCATTTCTGCATGTCCCTATCAGCCAAAGTTGCAGAAGATACCTCAGATTCAAAGCTGGTACAATGCACTACCAATTCTCTGCACTGACCTTTGGCTTATCTACTGCGCCCAGGGTCTTCACAAAGTGCCTGGTACCAGTAATTGCATTTTGCAGACAAAAAGGAATTCAAATATATCCATACCTTGACGACTGCCTCATTCAAGCAGAGACAAAGGACATTCTTCTACAGCATCTGGCGTTTGTAAAAAAGGTTGCTAATTTCTCTAGGGTACACAGTAAACGAAAAGAAGTCAAAACTAGTGCCCTCGCAACAGATTATATTCCTGGGTTCCAGCTTGAATACAACGGCCCAGATGGCTTACCTCACGTCAGACAAACAAGTTCAACTAACTCGATATTTTCAATTACTGGCAAAAAAGTCCCATCTCCCTGCAAGAAAAATTCTGCAGGCCCTGGGATTCATGACATCCTGCATACTACTAATACCATATGCCAGACTGCTTATGAAGAAATTACAATGGTACCTAAAAAGTGTTTGGAACTCAACACTCTCACAGTTTAGAAGCAGTAATACCAATGATTCCCTGCCTACAACAGGAGTTTCAATGGTGGGCACAGACATGTCACCTAAACAAGGGACAGCCTTTTACCCAACCCACAGCCAGGCAAACTCTAACAGATGCCTCGGATTACGCCTGGGGAGCACACAAGGCAGGAAAATGCATTCAGGGCAAGTGGACCACAAACCAAATGCATCTTCACATCAATCAAAAAGACATGTTGGCTGTTCAAAATGCCCTAACAGCTTTCAAGGACCTTCTGCATCCAGGGCAATTATTACTAAAGACGGACACCACCCCAGTAATGTGGTACATAAACAAGCAAGGGGGGCACTCATTCTTATCCCCTATGCAGGCAAGCCATGACCTTGTGGAACACAGCTCTAATGTATCAAGTTCACCTGCAAGCACAATTCCTACCAGGAAAGAAAAATACTCTGGCAGACGATCTAAGCAGAAATATCATGGACCCTCACGAATGGAAATTGAATCCACAAATCTTCAGCATGGTAACGCAAAAATGGGGATGCCCAGACATAGATCTTTTTCCTCCCCACTGAATTGCCAACTACAAAAATTCTACACAAGGACTTATCACAAACAAGCATGGAAAGTGGATGCTCTTTTGTTCAGCTGGAAAAACCTAAACGTTTATGCCTTCCCGCCACTGCCTCCCCTTTCAAATGTACTTCTAAAAGCCAGACAAGAAAAACCATAGATGATCCTGATTGGCTACAGACTGGCCACGCCAGCACTGGTACTCTATCTTAAGGAACTTGGCTCAAGGCCCACCATGGATTTTGCCTCAAATTCCACACCTTCTGACTCAACAAAACAATCAGATCCTGCACGGTCAGCTCAAAACCCTAAACCTGGCTGCATGGCAGATACATTAGTCAAACAGGCAACACCTCTCTCTAGAGCTGTTAAGCAGAAATGTCATGGATCCTCACTAATGGAAATTGAATCCACAAATCTTCAGCATGGTAACGTAAAAATGGGGATGCCCAGACATAGATCTCTCTGCCTCCCCACTTAATTGCCAGCTACAAAAATTATGCACAAAGACTTACCACACACAAGCATGGAAAGTGGATGCTCTTTCATTCAGCTGGAAAAGCCTAAAAGTTTGTGCCTTCCCACCACTGCCTCTCCTTTCAAAGATGCTCCTAAAAGCCAGACAAGAAAAACCACAGATGATCCTGATTGCTCCAGACTGGCCACGCCAGCACTGGTACCCAATCTTAAATAACTTAGCTCAAGGCCCACCGTGGGTTTACATTAGTCAAACAGGCAACACCTCTCTCTAAAGCTGTTATGGATGTCATTTTGGAGGCCAGGTCGTCTAGCATCTGGAAAGCTTACTCAGAAAAATGGAAGAGATTCTGCGCCTGGAACCAGGCTCAAAGCCTTGACCCTCTTGTTCCAAACATTCCTCAGATTTTAGAATACTTAACTGAGATGCTGGACAAAGGCCTATCCTTCTCATCAATTAAGATCCATGCCTCTGCCATTTCAGCATATTACAACACGGATCCTCCTTTATTCTCTCATCCCTTGCTAAAGCAGTACCTCAGAGGGCCTAAAAACATAACACTGCCCCGGAGAGCACCAACACCAACTTGGGACCTCAATTTCATTTTGGAAAAACTGACCCTACCACCTTTTGAGCCAGCCAATACAGCCGATCTAAAATTTTTATCATGGAAAACAGCTCTGCTCCTGGCAGTAACTTCAGCACGAAGAGTCTCAGAGCTACAGGCATTAATGGCAGTGGAACCATTTATAATTTTTCATCAGGACAGGGTTTCCTTAAGGACAAACCCTGCCTTTATGCCAAAGGTGATATCTAGTGTGGCTCTTAACCAAACCATCCATTTGCCAACTTTTTATCCAAACCCCCAGAATAAAGGGGAGAAACTTCTGCATTCTTAGGACATACACAGGCAGCTACGCTTCTACTTGGACAAAACAAAAGCTTTCAGGAAAACTGAGCAACTGTTTGTAGCATATGCTGCAGGATCACAGGGCAAGGCTATCTCAAAGCAGATTATATCCAAATGGATAAGACACTGTATTCGTTACTTCTACACACAGCATGGAAAATCCGTCCCAAATAACATTAGGCCACATTCCACCAGGGCAACAGCCACTTCAGTAGCCTTTTTCAGAGGAGTACCTACCAAGGAAATTTTGGAGGCTGCAACTTGGAGTTCAGTGCACACCTTTACCAAGCATTACCACCTGCCTCTTTACTCTAAATCCAGAGCAGGATTTGCCACTGCAGTTCTGCAGGGCCTCATAGCCAATCCTAACTCTTTATAGACCAGCCACCCAACCTTAGCTTTGGGATTCTACCCAAGTGTAATGACTGCAGCAGTGTAACACAATGAACATAGTACAGTTTTGTACCTACCATAAATGTAGATGTTCGAGTGTTCACACTGCTGCAGTCCAGGTTACCCTCCCTCCATCCATCCCCTCTGAACTAGCTGAACTTATCTATACCTTTCTATCCTGTACAACCTTTGTGGTGTATTTGCTTGTAACTGAAGTTATTTTTTTTTATTTTATATGTATATTTTTTTATTAGCAACATGTATTGCCTACCTACTTGGGGGCACCTGACATCTGGGGCAAGAAAAACTGAAGAAAATGGCATCGGAATGCATCTTGTATACCCCTGGCGCACTGACGTCAGGGAAGAGGCGACAACCAACCGACGCCGGACCAAGACTTTGGAACTCTGGCCGACTGCAGGACCGCCTGACAGCAGGATAACCCAAGTGTAATGACTGCAGCAGTGTGAACACTCGAACATCTACATTTATGGTAGGTACAAAATTGTAATTTTTTCGTTTCTGAAATTGAAGTTGAAGTCTTCTTAAGCTAAGTACCCTGTTGGGGATCCTTTTTTCTTTCTCAAACCGATGTCAGAAAAAGTTAACAATTGCCTCGCCTGTGGAAAGCAAATACCACACAGAGACTTCCGATGTTATGTAGTCCTATCTCGCCTACATTCTTACCCGTGGGTTTGGAGCCGAATATCGGCTCCGACTCGGCCTATTTTACTAGCTCAAACGTCTCTGATTGGCTGGGCTAAGAGGGTATCCCATGGTACACTGCTTCGTATCCCCAGATCTCGTTTGCCGCTTGTAGAGCTCGGACGTGATCTCACTTGGCTGTGGCTAAGTACCTCTTTTTGACTTATTTCTCTTGAGAAATTGGTTGCTTTATACTCAAAAGCTATTTTAATAGCTATATCTTGCTGCTGTCGCTGTGATTGTGTGTTTCTTGGTGTTTTTTGTGGTATCCCTAACTGTTCCCATGGGTTAGGCCCGTTTTAGTTAGAGGACCTAGTCCTCCCTTAGTTGAGTTGTTCGTGTGTTTGTTCTCTGTATTGTCTTAAGAACCGTTTTAGTTAGAGGTTCTTTCAGTGGTGTCATTTTGTGGCTAATTGTTTGTTTAGGGCTTCGCTCAGTCTGTGTAGTACTGTTTGCTAGTGAACGTTGTGGACTTTCCCGCCTGTTTTGGAAGTTTGTTAACTGTAGTGAACGCTGTGGGTTTTCCCGCCCATTTTGGAAGTTTAACTGTTCTCCAGAGTAGCAGATAATGCCCAAGGATCAGAAGGAACATAAGCCTTCTGGCTTTAAAAAATGTTCAAAATGCGGATATAAAATGTCCATCACAGATGGACACTTTGTATGTGTCTACTGCCTTGGAGCCATCCATTTACAGGAGTCGTGTAGCTTTTGCCACACCTTCAGTCCTAGGGTGCTCCAAGAGAGGAAAAACAAATTGATTTTAAAGGGACTGCTTAAACCGTCTTTTTAGGAAGCTATAGATTCGGCTTCCAGCTGTCAGTCGAAATCTAAAGCCTCCAAGTCAAAGAAAAGGTCTCCAGCTCCATCTGCATCTTCGGAGCCTCCGGAGAAGATTACTATATTGGACTCTGCTTCCTCGGCTCCACTGTCCTCTGGGCCGCAGGAGATATCTGTGTTAAGTGAATCGGCGTCTGCTCCGATCATTCTCAAACCCATTCGGAGCCGGTCACCTAGTGTGAGGCATGGTTCACCAGATAAGAGATCCCAATCTCCATCCATCTCCTCCAAATCCTCCAGGCTTTCTGATTTGGATGTGGATAGGGTAGTGCAGAGGCTCCTGTTGTCGCCGGTGTTGCTAAATTGTTTTCGGCTCCGACCCAGTCGGCTCCAGAGCCAGTTCCTGTAGCTGTTTCGATGATTCCTCCACCTCCGAGCACATCTTTGTTGTCAGAGCCGGTATGTTCCTCTCCGAGTGATGTTCTTGTGCCGGTTCCGATACCTCCCTTGGGTTTATCGGTGCCAACCTCGGCTCCGACCATGTCTGTCCCGTCCACAGGGTTCGAGACTCGGGTCTCCTTGGTCGGGCCCGAAGGGGATACTTCAGGACATCTTTCGGTTCCGAGTCTCCCACTCTGTGCATCGGCTCCGGGCATCCCGGTCGTGGCCTTGGAGGACGGTCGGTCCTCAGACTCGAGGAGGGGGGGGGAACCTGCCTTCAAGGCCATGCGGAGCGTGCTGGCCAGATCGTCAGCTACATCACTCTGGTCGGTCATTCCATCCCCTACCACTCCGGCGAGAGCTTCTGACACTCACCTATCCTTGGACAGTAGAGCACCAGGCCCTAAGGACATCCCCACGAGCGGTCCCTCACTTTCTGAAGGTCTCTCAGAGCCAGTGCCTAAGGAACCTCCCAGAATGAAATTGTGCAAGAGGAAGCACATAGACTCCCAGGACGAGTCTCTCACTTCCGATATTGACCTCGAGGAATCGGAAGGATCCCCCAAGTCTTCCTCTGATGATGTTTCCTTCTCCGATATCCTGGAGATACTGAAACAAAGAGGAGACTGGCCTTCCAAAACCCCTTCCGAGAGGAGTCCGTATTACTTAAGGCTTTTGGTGCACAACCCACCGCCTCTTGGGTGTCTCCACCCTGCGATGAACTTCTTGACTTTATTTGTCGAAGGGTGTTGGAAAACCCTGATTCTGTGGAGCCCGTACCTAGGCGCCCCAACAAATTTCTTTCCGCCCTTCAGGGAAAAGAGTTTCTGTCAAAGGGAGTCCCTGTTGATGCCATGGTGGTGGCAGCCGCCACCCAAAAGGAAGTTGCAGAGTCTTCCTCGTCGGTCCATCCTCCTAACAAGGAGTCTAGGACTATGGACCGGTACGGGAAGAATACCCTGTCCTTCAGCCACCTTCACTTTACCGTCGCTGAATTACTTATCTCATTTCACTTGGCTCCAGAGAGATCTCCTTAAGGAACTGGGAGATACTCTTGCGGATAACATACTTGAGGCGGTGCCTCAGACAGTTAACGCACAGGTTTCTACCCTCAACTCCATCGCAAACTCGTCCATGCGACTCATTTCGTATGCGGCCGAGGGAGCGAATAGGGTGGCCAGCTCAGGGATAGCCCTTGGAAGGCAAGCCTGGCTGCACCTGTGTCACTTTGCGGGGGCCTTCAAGTCTTCCTTCACTGATGCCCCTTTTGATGGTTCCTCTTTGTTTGGGACCAAAGTGAAAGACACCCTTACCAGGTGCGAGCATCAGGGAAAGACCCTGTCTGCCGTAGGGGTCCATTTTTCCCTTCCATCTAGGCCTTATCCCAAGGCCCAGCGAGGGGGAAAGATGTGGTTCAAGAAATCACAAATGTTTTTTCCTGCTGCACAAGGTGAACCCCCCTCCAGAGGCAGGGGAGGGGGGAGTTATTCAGGGAGACGTCGCCCCAGAGGCAGAGGGGCCCCCCGCAATTCTGGAGACCGCGACTCCTTCTGTGGCTCCCCATACTCTCATTCCTGAGGGTGTGCCCGACTGTGCTTATCCAGAGCCAGTCGGGGGTCGAATTTCCTTGTATCCGGAAGCCTGGGAAAACATCACCCAGGGCCGATGGGTATTAAGGATAATTTCCGGAGGTTACCTCATTCCATTCTCTTCAGTACCCCCTCCAATAAGAAAAATCCCGGACGTTCCACCCAGTCAAAGGGATCAAGCAGCCTCAGAGATATCTCAGCTGCTAGAAAAAGGAGCCATCCAACCAGTCCCCTCAGACTAAATCGGATTAGGGACTTACTCAAGATTCTTTTGGGTGCCGAAAAGAACAGGGGACCTGAGACCCATACTATATCTCAGTCAACTCAGCAATTACCTACACAAGTCCAAATTCCGTATGGTCACTCTACAATCGATTCTGCCATTGTTGGGAGAGGAAGTATGGATGTGCTCCATCGACCTCAAGGATGCTTACTACCATCTCAAAATGGACAGAGCATCCAGGTGTCACCTACGCTTCCGGCTGGGAAGCAGTTACTTCCAGTTTCGAGCCCTGCCCTTTGGTGTCAACACAGCCCCCAGGGTGTTCACCAAGTGTATGGCAGTGGTGACGGCTCACTTGAGACGTCAAGGATTCCAGGTGTTTCCATACCTGGACGACTGGCTCCTCACCGCCCCCACCAAGCATCAACTAATTCAGACCAGGGACGCTACCATCAGTCTTTGTCACCGATTAGGCATCACAATAAACTGGAAAAAATCTGCCTTATTGCCCTTACAGCGTGTCACCTTTATAGGAGCAGAGTTGGACACCATTCAAATGCGAGCATTCTTACCACAAGAAAGGATCACAGGGTTGCAACAACAAATTCTGACGCTGATGCCCCTGAGACTTGCGAAGGCAAAATTGATTCTACAACTCCTAGGTACCATGGCAGCGACTATCATGTTGGTTCCCCTAGCGAGATTACACATGAGACTTCTTCAATGGCTTCTTTTTGTCCAATGTTCTCTCCAAAGACTTCCTCTATCCTATCCAATCTTAATGACAGACAGATGCAAGCAGGACCTCCTTTGGTGGCTGTGCACCAACAACTTGAACGGGGGAAAGCCCTTTGTTCCACCCTTCCCTGTTGCCACGGTGACCACGGACACCTCCCAGATGGGGTGGGGGGGGCATTATCTCGGCATGACGGTCCAAGGCACGTGGCAGGAGCACGAGGTACATTTGCACATAAACGCCCTGGAGATGAGAGCAGTGCTTCTTGCGTTGCAGGCACTTCAAGAAGTTCTTCCTCTAGGGACTTTTGCGATACACTCAGACAACATGTCAGTAGTGTGGTATCTCAACAAGCAAGGGGGAACCCGATCTTGCCCACTATGCAGAGAGGCCATGCGCGTGTGGCATTGGGCAATAGCTTCCCAATGGTTTCTGGTGGCAACTCACATTCCTGGGAAGACCAATGTAATAGCGGACAAGCTAAGCAGGGCTATTATTATGCCTTACGATGTGTCTCTGAATCACCTGGTTGCAGAGCGAATCTTCAGCAGATGGGGTCAACCTTGCTGCGACCTTTTTGCCAGCCATCTCAATGCGAAATGCAGCAACTACGTCTCGCTGATCCCCCCCCCACCGGGGGAATCACCCAGGGATGCTCTGGCTCACAATTGGCCCTCCGGTCTGCTTTATGCTTTCCCACCGTTTCCCCTTCTCTCAATGGTGATTCAGAAAGCACAATCTTTGGGAAGCAGAATGATTCTGATTGCACCACACTGGCCTCGTCAGGTATGGTTCCCCTTCCTTCAGCCTTACATTGTGGATACCTCTTGGATTCTGGAACCCCTTCCAGATTTACTGACGCACATGTTGGTACAGTTCCACCCCTCTCTGAGGACACTCCAGTTGACAGCCTGGCTACTCCAATTTTATAGTTAGTCAGATGTCACAATTTTTCACCGGAAGAAGTGCATATATTATCGTCCTCTCATAAACCATCCACTAGAAAAATCTACTCCAGCAAATGGAAAAGGTTCTCTATCTGGGCTCATTCTAGAGGCATTGATCCCTACACGGCTCCAATTGATTCGATTCCGGAATTTTTGTCTATGCTGTTCTATCAAGGGTCCGCATCAGCCACCATCAAAGTTCAGCTGGCGGCTATATCAAACTTGCACATGGCCAGTGAGCCTAGCCTTATGGCACACACATGTAAAGCATTCCTTAAAGGTACTCTATTACTTCGTCCCCCAGTATCCCAACCTGTCATGCCCTGGGACCACAATTTTGTTCTTCAAGCCCTCACTCTTCCACCATTCAAGCCTGCAGCTACCTGCGAGTTAAAATTTTTAACATGGAAAACAGCATTTTTAACAGCAGTCACTTCAGCGAGGCGGGTCTCTGAAATTCAAGCCCTCTCCATCAAACCCCCATATTTGATCTTCCATAAAGTTAGAGTCTCTCTTAGACCAAACCCATCATTCCATCCCAAAGTGGCTTCTGTGTCTAATATAAATCAGTCTATTGAGCTGCCAGTTTTCTTCCCCAGGTTTTCTAACAAGGCAGAATTCAGATTTCGCCAATTGGATGTACATAGACAGTTATGCTTCTGTCTACACCGGATGAAAGATATCCGGAAATCTGACCAACTCTTTGTCTCCTTTTCGGAAGGTCACACTCTCTAGATGGATAGCCAGCTGTATTTCTTCATCTATCAGACAGCAGGTAAAAATTTGCCTTTTCCAGCTAAAGCCCACTCCACAAGAGCGGTCTCCACATCCACAGCCTATCAAGCTAGATTGTCAATGGATGATATATGTGCTGCGGCCACTTGGGCTTCTCTTCACACCTTTGTTTCTCATTACAAATTGGACATGGTTTCCAGGGGCAGATCTTCAATTGGCTCCACAGTTCTCAGGAGTATTTTCCTATGAGCCACCCAGGATGTAGGTGCTAGGCACGCTGTCCCACGGGTAAGAATGTAGGCGAGATAGGACTACATAACATCAAGAAGTTATAAACTCACCATAATGTTCGATGTATGTAGTCCATCTCACCTCACATTCTTACTTACCCTCCCGCCTTCCCCCTGCCTGGAGGATTTGGAAGTTAGATTGTATCCTGCAGAGTCCCTTTGAATAATTTTTGTTTGTATGGATGCGTATGTATGTATGCAGTAACTATGTTAGCAGCAAACTAGATCTGGGGATACGAAGCAGTGTACCATGGAATACCCTCTTAGCACAGCTAATCAGAGACTTTTGAGCTAGTAAAATAGGCCGAGTTGGAGCCGATATTCGGCTCCGAACCCATGGGTAAGAATGTGAGGCGAGATGGACTACATACAAAGAACGTTATGGTGAGTACATAACTTCTTGTTCTTACTGTGTCACCTGTTTAGGCCCAGACCACGACGTCCCTCGTTGCCTGTTTTATGCTTTGTTCAACACCCGAACTATTTGTCGTCAGGCCCTTATTGTAGCTAAATACTTTCGCTCTCGATGTCTGTATTCCGAAATGGTTTCGGTAAGCCATCCGACTTCTGATCTTCTGAAAAAAATGTAAGGGTAAAGACAGAGACAGACCGCACAGGTCCAAAACTGCGGACGATGCTTCCGTTAAGCTAGTCGCCAGTTCGCCGGTACTCAGGAGCTTTCGCAGCCCCTGATGCCCGCATTGATGGATTCACAGGCTGCTACCGAGACCTGTTCGGAGTCTGGTATGCCGCGAGACTCTTTAACTACGGAACCGGCGGATGTCTCTATCTTGGATGGGTCCGGAGCCGCTCTGCAGACACCAGCTTCTGAGGAAGTTCTTCACTCTACCGATATTCGGCACAAACCGACAACTTCTTTCGCTTCTTCAGTTCTTTCTAAAACTACAGAGTTTTTGAGGCCCAGAGGTATGAGCTACGCCTAGAAAACCGATGACTCAAACTCGCGTGCCTGCTTCCTTGCCACAGTCTCAGATTCTTAAATTGGTGGAAGACCTTATCATGCTGATTAGGCGCAGCCAGCCTTCTCTTGCTAAAAGAAAGAGACTTGTCCCCTGCAACTTTATCTGATCAAGAGTCCCACGACTCTGACGTTTTTGATTATGAAGACATGCCTTTATCTGCTTATGAGGATTCTGATGCAGCGGAATCCATTCCTTCTGCCTCTCCTCCAGAGGATTTTTCTTTTGGTGGAACCCTACATACTTTGAGAACGCACTTCCATTGGGAATGCCAGGATTACCCTCTGTCCAAAAAGAGACTCGGGGAATTTTTAGATTTACTTCAGCACAGGCCCTTAGCTATACCCCCTGTCCTGGATGTTGTAGATTATGTTTTTTATGGAATCCAGTCTAACCCCGTTTACTTTACCTCCTGCTGCCAGGAAACCTGACAGGTGTTGACTCACACAAATCTCTTTTCAAGAATCCTACTGCTGATCCAGAGGTCATCTCCCAAGGGCCTAAAGGAATAAAAGCAACTACAGCTAAGAATCCCATCCCCTCGGACAGGGATTATCGAGCCTTAGACAGATGGGGCAAAAAAGTATATACTTCTGCAACTATTGCCATTAAAGCATTAAATTGCCAGTTCCACATGCTGAAATACCAGCAACGTACCATGGAACTCATTAAACAAAAATTATCTATATTTCCTGACTGTTTAGAAAATAAAGACTTACAGGAACTTATGCATTCTGCAAGCCAAATCAATAAGCATACCCTGCAATGTGGATTTGACGCCCTTGAAGCATGTTGCAGGGCAGCAATTACAGGTTCTGTACTTCAAAGGCATGCTTGGCTTAAGGAACAGACCTTGCCAGATCATGTCAAATAAGAATTATTGGACACACCTCTTAACAAAGACGATCTGTCTTGCACCAAAGCAGAAGAGGTTTTAAAAACGATGGAAGAAAATGCTAAATCTATGCAGGCAGTTAAAGACTTTTTGCAAGTTCAGCCTCCAAGATTCAGTAGACGTTTTCCCTCAAAACATTGGTCCTTTCCTGCCCCCTCAAGGCCACTTCAGACGAGACGTAGGGGTAAACCCCCCCAGACAGTAGTCTCAGGGTATGCAGAGATCTAAACAATTGAGTGCCTCCACTTCTAAACCAGGGAGTGCTAAGCCACCCCCATATGGAAAGAATTCCCAATGACTCCGCAACTCCTTCTGTCACCCCTGTCCATGCCACTAGGAGGAAAACTTGCTTTCCAGGCAGAAAACTAGGCCTCCATCATCAACGACCTATGGGTCCTCAGCATAGTGTCCCAGGGGTACAAATTTTATTTCCACACCTTGCCAACCCCAAAGAGATTCCCAAGTCTTCCTCCAAACCAGTGAGTAGAGGCACAAAACCAAGTTCATTCCCTGCTCTCCATGAGGGCAATTCAGCCTGTCCCTGCAGATCAGATAGGCCAAGGGCTCTATTCCAGGCTTTTCCTTGTACCCAGAAAAGAGGGTACCTGGTGCCCAATCTTAGATCTATCCATTCTAAACACCTTCCTGGTGGTACCAAAATTCAAAATGCTCACACTGCAGCAGCTTCTTCCTATGCGGACCAAAGATGCCTGGTTAACCACTCTAAAACTCAAGGAGGCCTATCTGCATATCCCAGTCAGAGATTCTTGCAGGAAATATCTACGTTTCAGGGCAGGATTTATGTAATATGCGTTCTCTGCACTTCCCTTTGGCTTATCCACTGCTCCCAGAGTTTTCACAAAATGCCTGGCTCCAGCCATTGCTTATCGCAGACAGAAATATTTAAATTTACCCTTCCTTGGACGAATGCCTGATTCATATGGACAGTCAGGAAAAGCTGTTACAGCACCTGACATTTGTAAAGGACCTACTAACCTCACTGGGGTACACTATCTACGAGAAGAAATCCAAACTTGTCCCCAGTCAAAAAATTGTATTCCTGGGAGCATGCCTGTACACTGCATACCAGATGGCATTTCTAACTCCAGAAAAACAAGCCCATCTGACAGGCTACTTCTCTTAACTGGCCGCCAAAACCCAGTTATCTGCAAGAAAAATCCTGCAAGCTCTAGGGTTCATGGCCTCCTACTTTCTACTAATTCCATATGCCAGACTGCATATGAGGAAACTTCAGTGGTACTTAAAAAGCCTTTGGTGTCAACATTCACAGGACCTGGAAACTATTGTACCTATGATACCCTGTCTAAGGAAGAAATATTTTCTTTGGTGGGCAGCAGCATGCGACCAGAACAAGGGACTTCCCTTTTCACAACCCCACACCACCCGGACCCTAACCACAGATGCATCAGACTATGCCTAGGGTGCTCACCTGGATGGCAGATGTATTCAGGGCCATTGGAGCCCAAACCAAATTCATCTGCACATACCCAAAAAGAGCTGCTAGCTGTTCAGCACACTGACGGCCTTCAGTTGTTTGCTGTCTCCGCGGCCTCTACTTATCAAAACCGACAACGCCACAGTGATGTTGTACATCAACAAGCAGGGAGGGGACCCACTCCTACCCTCTCTGCAGGCTAGCCATGACCCTTTGGAACATGGCCCTTGCCATGCATATTCATCTGCAAGCTCAATTCCTGCCAGGCATACAAAACTCTCTGGCAGATAACCTAAGCAGAAATTTCCTAGACCCACACGAGTGGCAATTAAACCACCACACCTTCAAACTTTTAACTCAGAAATGGGGTGCCCAGAAGGTGGACCTATTTGCCACCACCTACAACCACCAGCTCAACAAATTCTGCACCAGGGAACATCACAGCAAGATCTGGAAAGTGGATGCCCTATCCTTTCAGTGGGCAAACCTCTCAATCTATGCATTTCCCCCCTCTACCTCTTCTGACCAGAGTATTACTCAAAATAAGGGAGGAAAGACCAAGGGCAATCCTTATTTCCCCAGACAGGCCATGCCAACACTGGTACCCACTACTGCGCAGTCTGTCCCCATTGCCCCCATGGCACCTCCCCGAGATTCCAACTCTCCTGACTCAGCAGGAGGGAGAGTTGTTGCATCCACAGTTGCAGACACTGAACCTAGCAAACCTGGCTTATTCCTTGACTTCTCCTCCAGTGGCCACCCTAAGCAAGTAAGTCCTGGATGTCCTACATGAAGTCAGAAGACCCAGTACTAAGAAATCCTATGCTGACAAGTGGAAAAAGTATTGTTCCTGGATCCAGACGAAAGGAGCTGACCGAGCACAACCCGCCATATCTCTCATTCTGGATTACCTAGCAGAACTACTCCATAGGGGCCTACCCTTCTCTTTCATTAAAATTCATGCCTCTGCCATCTCTGCATATTACAGCACTGAGCCACCTCTATTCTAACACCCTCTCATCAAGCAATTCCTTAGAGGGGCTAAGAACTTAAGGCCACCAAGGAGAGCTCCCACTCCTGCTTGGGACCTTTACTTTGTGTTGGAAAAGTTCATGCCCCCTGAGCCTGCAGCTTCAGCAGATTTAAAATTCCTCTCTTGGAAAACAGCCTTGCTTCTGGCCATCACTTCAGCTAGAAGAGTGTCTGAGTTACAAGCACTTATGGCTGTGGAACCTTTCACCTTTTTTCATGCTGACAAGATCTTCCTCAGGACTAACCCAGCTTTCACACCTAAGGTGGTGTCCAGTGTGGCTCTCAACCAGTCTGTTCATTTGCCCACTTTTTTACCTCAAAATAAGGGGGAAAAGGATCCTGCACTCTTTAGATGTTTACAGACATGGATAGAACTAAACCCTTTAGGAAATCTGACCAATTACTAGTCAGCTTTGCACCAGGGGCAGAGGGCAAGGCCATATCAAAAAAAACATCTCCAAATGGATAGCACACTGCATCCATTTCTGTTACAAACACCATGGAAAACCACCCCTACTGGGGGTCAGAACACATTCAACTAGGACAACTTCAACCTCTACAGCCTTTCTCAGAGGAGTCCCTACCAGGGACATCCTGGAAGTTGCAACATGGAGTTCTGTCCATACCTTCACCAAGCATTACCACCTGCCTATCTTTTCAAAATCCAGGGCGTGTTTTGCAGCCGCAGTCTTGCAGGGCATTCTAGCCAGCCCCAACTCTTCTTGACTGCCTCCACCCGATCCTCAGCTTTAAGAATCAACCCAAGTGTGATGACTACAACAGTGAAACACGAAGAACATAGTACAGTTGTGTACACTTGCCATAAATGTTGATGTTCGAGTGTATTCAATGTGGCAGACCTGGATGTTCTTCGTGTTTCACTGTTGCAGTTCTCACACATGGGTTATCTGGCTCCCGGTAGCCCTCAGTCGGCCTGAATACCAGAGTCCTTGGTATATGAAGTCAGCTGCCACCGGTTGTAAAACTGATGTCAGTACGTCAGGTATAAATGGAGGCAGCAGATGCCATTTCCTCAGTCTTTCTTGCCGTGGAGCCTGAAGCAGATGACATTAGCACTAGTGCTGGTCGGCCGTTTACCTTTGTTTCGCTTTCCGACTACCAAGTTGAAGGCGCCTTCAGATAAGTACCCTGTTGGGGATCCTCTTTTCTTGCTTTAACGAATGTCAGATAAAGTTAATAACTGTCTTGCCTGTGGAAAACAGATTCTGCACCATGATTTCCATTCCTAATGTATAACTTGTTTGGGCCTTGAACACGACATCCCTAACTGCGATCTCTGTGCTTCCTTTAACCCGTGTACCATATGCCGTAGAGCTAAGATTTTGTATAAGCATTACGGAGTCTGGCGTCTTCTAGTCTCCCGACTTCAGATATAACTAGGAAGTGCAAAGACAAGGACCACGACAGGCCTAGGGTTAAATCTATTGACGATGCACTGGTGAAACTGGTCGTCAGCACAGCGGTAGTCAGTGAGGAGCTTTCGCAGCCCCTGCAGTCCGCAGATTTTCAGCTGCAAGCCTCTGCCGAGACCTTTACAGAGTCCTCCATGCTGCAGGCTGCTATTTCGTCTTCAGAACTTTCGCCTGTTGCTGCCTCAGATGGGTTCGGAGCTGCTTTACAGGCACTGGCTTCTGACGCCTCTTCTTTTTGACATGAGACCAGAACCAGATAGACTACCTTAATTCAGCCTCCCGAGTCCCTCCGGATTGCTAGTAAACCTTCCAGTCCCCAGAACTAATTGGACAAATTCTGCTCAAGGACTCCCCACAAACAAGCCTGGAAAGTGGATGCTCTGTCCTTCAGCTGGAAAAACCTATCAGTCCCTGCCTCTGCTCTACAAAGAATAGGACAAACCAAGAATGGTTTTGATTGCTCCAGACTGGCCACGCCAACACTGATGTTCTTTGTGTTTCACTGTTGCAGTCATTACATTAGGGTAATCTGCTGGCAGGTTGCCCTCAGTCGGCCTGAATTCCAAAGTCTTGGGTTCTGCGTTGGTTGCTGTCTTCTCTTCCATGACATTAGGTCATCAGGGGTATAAAACATGCAGCCGACTCCATTTTCTTCAGTCTTTCTTGCCGTGCAGTGCCCGAAGCAGAAGCATTTCGCATGTGCCGGACTGCCGACTACTGAAATATTTGCGTTCGAGTTTCAGAACCGAAGTCTTCAATAAAGCTAAGTACCCCATTGGGGAAACTTTTTTCTTGCTTTTTACCAATGTCAGAAAAAGTTAATTGCATTACTTGTGGGAAGCAAATACCTCATAAGGATTTCCATTTATACTGTATTCCTTGCCTAGGCCCTGATCACAACGTGCATGGCTGTCGGTTTTGTGCTAGATTTAACCAACGCGCTATTAAGCGTCTGTATATTTTTGCATCTAAGTATTTTGGAAACAGATTTAACTACCCAGAGATGTCGTCTGATAGCAATCCGACTACCGGAGTATATAAAAAACGCAAAGAAAAGGACAGAGAAAGGCAGTCGAGATCCAAAACCGACGACGAAGCTTCTCCTTAGCCGGTTCACCAGTACTCAGTGAGGTGCTTTCGCAGCCCCTGATACCCGCTACCTTTGAGTCGCAGGCCTCTATCGACACCCATGTTGAGTCCGGCATGCCGCAAGATACTCGAGGTACTGGACCGACAGATGCATCTCCCACGGATGGGTCCAGAGCCGCTGAGCAGGCACCGGCTTCTGAGGGTGTATTCAGACTTCAACATTTTTATATCAAACCGACGAAAGATGCAAAACCAAAGGCAAAGACACCTTCTAAAACTAAAAAAACGACGCCTGAGCCACGTGCACAGACCTCTATGCCTAAAAAACAGATGATCAAAATGGCTGAAGACCTTATTACCTTGATCAGGGGTATCCATCCCCCTCCAGATAAGAGGCCTAGGCAAGACACTGACTATGAATCTTCAGATCAGGTTTCTATTTCTTCTGATCAGGAATTATCTTTACATCCTTATGAGGATTCTGATGCTGAGGAGTCTATTCCATCTGCATCTCCTCCTGAGGATTATTCATTTGGAGAAACCTTGCCTACTTTGAGGGAGCATTTTCATTGGGAGAGTCAAGAATCAAAAAAGAGGCTCAAGTATTTCCTCCTTCTCCCTCAGCACAAGCCTCTAGCCATTCTCCCTGTGTTAGACATTGTGGATGATTTTTTTGGAGTCAAGCCTGACCCCTGACTCTCTACCTCTGGCTCCCAGAAAGCCTGACGGGTATTTACAGGGTCCCTGACTCATACATTTTTATTTAGAAACCCTGCTGCTGATCCTGAAACTATTTCACAGGTTCCAAAGGGAGTTAAGGCCTCAACAGCAAAAAACCCTACCCCCTCCGACAGAGATTCAAGGGCGCTGGACAGATGAGGAAAAAAGGTTTATGCATCTGCAACCTTGGCAATCAGGGCCTTAAACTTTCAATTTCATATGCTTAAGTACCAACAGCATGTTATGGGATTGCTGAAACTGAAAATTATGTTGATTTCAGAATGTGCAGGAAATAAGGAATTTGCAGGAATTATTGCATGCAGCTGAACAAGTTGGAAAGCATACTTTGCAATGTGGTTTTGATTCTTTAGAGGCCTCTTGCAGGGCCGCAGTTACTGGATCTGTGATTAGGAGGCATGCCTGGTTAAACGAACAAAATTTGCCTGATCATGTTAAAGCTAAATTGCTAGATGCACCTTTACAGCATGACTCTCTGTTTGGTATTAAGGCAGAAGTAGTTTTAAAGAAAATGGAAGACAAAGCTAAGTCTATGCAAACTGTTAAGGATTTCTTACAAGCACAGCCACCTAGATTCAGTAGACACTGGCCTACAAAAAATTGGTCCTTTCCTGTGTCAGACAGAGCTCAAAGGGGCAAATCCAGTCACCCTAAGGGTTCCAGGTACCAGGCTCAAGACTCATACAGGTCAAAGCAATGGGGTGCATCCACCTCCAAATCTGGAGGAGATAAAGCGCAAACCTACAGAAAGCAATCCCAATGACTTCCCTCTGCCTACACCAAACACTTATCTTTTGGCAGCACCCATAGGGGGACAATTAGCACTTTTTGCTCAAAATTGGCAGTTAATAACCCAGGACAAGTGGGTACTAAACGTCATATCACAGGGATACATATTCCATTTCCACATTCTGCCAATGACAAATGGTTGGCCAGACCTGCCAAAAAACCAATGGACAGAGGCACAGAAACAGGTTACGTCCCTCATGGATATGGGGGCCGTTCAGACAGTACCAGAACAGGAAAAAGGACAAGGTTTTTACTCGAAGACTATTCTTGGTACCCAGAAAGGACAAGACCTGGCGGCCAATACTGGATTTATCGATTTTGAACACATACCTGGAAATTCCAAAATTCAAAATGGTCACTTTGCAACAGCTTCTTGCCCATGCTGGGCAAGAATGCTTGGCTGGTGACTTTAGACTTCAAAGAGGCATACCTGCATGTCCCAATAAGACAGTCGTGCTGAAGATGCCTCAGATTCAAGGCTGGCTTAATGCATTACCAATTCTCTGCACTGCCCTTTGGCTTATCTACTGCGCCCAGGGTCTTTACAAAGTGCCTGGCACCAGTAATTACATTTTGCAGACAAAAGTATTCAAATATATCCTTACTTGGAAGACTGTCTCATTCAGGCAGAGAAGAAGGACACTCTTCTACAACACCTGGCGTTTGTGAAAAGGCTTCTAGCATGCCTAGGGTACACAATAAACAAAAAGAAATCACAACTGGTACCCTCTTAAAAGATAACATTCCTGGGTGCAAGCTTGCATACAACTGCCCAGATGGCTTGCCTCACGCCAGACAAACAAAGGCAACTGACTACTTACTTCAAACTGATGGCAACAAAAACCCAGTCTTTTGCAAGACAAATTCTGCAGGCTCTGGGCTTCATGGCATCCAGCATCCTGCTAATTCTATATGCAAGACTGCATATGAGGAAACTTCAATGGTACCTAAAAAATTTATGGAGTCAACATTCACTCAGTCTGGAAACAATGATTCCTCTCATCCCCTGCCTGCAACAGGAGTTTCTATGGTGGGCAAAGGCCTGTCACCAAAACATGGGACTGTCCTTCACTCTACCCCCTGCCAGCCAAACCATGACAACAGACGCATCAGATTATGCCTGGGGGCCCACATGGCAGGAAGATGCATTCAGGGCATATGGACACCAAATCAAATGCATCTACATATCAACCAGAAAGAGATGCTAGCTGTTCAATATGCCCTAACAGCCTTCAAGGACTTACTTCATCCAGGACGACTACTGATAAAGACAGACAACACCACAGTCATGTGGTATATAAAGAAGCAAGGGGCACACACTCGTACCCCCTTTGCAGATTAGCCATGGCACTGTGGGACACAGCTTTGACCTACCAAATAAATCTTCAAGCTCAATTCCTGCCAGGAAAACAGATCACTCTGGTAGACGATTTAAGCAGAAACCTTATGGATCTTCACGAGTGGAAACTAAATCCACAAGTATTCAGCATGATAACAGAGAAATGGGGGAGCCCAGACATAGATCTATTTGCCTCTCCTCAAAATTATCAATTGAAAAGATTCTGCACAAGGACTTATCACAGACAAGCATGGAAAGTGGACACCCTATCCTTCAGTTGGAAAAACCTATCAGTTTACGCCTTTCCTCCTCTTCCTCTTCTCCCCAAGGTCCTCCTAAAAGTCAGACAAGAGAAACCAAAGATGATACTAATTGCCCCGGACTGGCCCCGCCAATACTGGTACCCACTCCTAAGGAACTTGTCTCAATACCCAGCTTGGACCTTGCCTCAAAGACCACAACTACTGTCCCAGCAAAACAATCAGATCCTGCACAATCAACTGCAGACTCTGAGCCTGGCAGCATGGCTGATCATGTAGTCATACAAACAACATCTCTCAGTAAAGCTGTATGGATGTCATTTTAGAAGCCAGAAGGCCTAGTACTAGAAAATCTTATGCTGACAAATGGAAGAGATTCTGTGCTTGGAATCAAGCACAAGGAACTGATACAGCAGAACCAAATATTCCTCAGATACTGCAATACTTAACTGAGATGCTTGACAAAGGCCTATCTTTCTCATCAATTAAAATCCATGCCTCTGCCATTATGGCTCATTACAATACAGAGCCACCAATCTTTTCTCATCCTATACTAAAGCAGTATCTTAGAGGAGCCAAAAAATTAAGGCCTCCTAGAAGATCACCATTACCTGCATGGGACCTCAATTATGTGTTGGAAAAGCTCACCCTGCCTCCATTTGCTACCGCTGACCTAAAGTTCTTATCATGGAAAACAGCTCTGCTACTAGCAATTACTTCAGCAAGAAGAATTTCAGAGCTACAGGCCCTCGCGGCTGTAGAACCTTTTATCATATTTTACCCAGACAGGGTGTCTCTGAGGACAAATCCTACCTTTATGCCTAAGGTGGTTTCCAGTGTGCCTCTTAACCAAACAATTCATCTGCCAACTTTTTATCCAAATCCGCAGAAAGGGAGGTGGAGAATTCTGCATTCCTTGGATGTACACAAACAGCTAAGATTCTACTTGAGCAGGACAAAATCTCTAAGAAAAACTGAGCAATTACTAGTGTCATATACTGCAGGATCAGAAGGAAAGGCTATTTCAAAGCAGACAATTTCAAAGTGGATAAGCCACTCCATCCGTTTCTGCTACTTACACCATTGTAAACCTGTGCCCAAGGGCATTAGGTCTCATTCCACCAGAGCTGCAGCTACTTCAGCAGCCTTTCTCAGAGGAGTACCAACCAAAGACATTCTAGAGGCTGCTACTTAGAGTTCTGGTCACACCTTTACAAAGCATTACCATTTGCCTCTCTACTCGAAGTCCAGGGCAGGCTTTACCACTGCAGTGTTGCAGGGTCTTATAGCCGCACCTAATGCTGTTTAGCTCAAGCCTCCCAACCATAGCTTTGGGATTCTACCCAAATGTAATGACTACAACAGTGAAACACGAAGAACATAGTACAGTTGTGTACACTTACCATAAATGTAGATGTTCGAGTGTATTCACTGTTGCAGTCCAGGTTACCCTCCCGCCATCCCACTGTCCTTTTGAATTTTATCTTTCCTTCTCTATCTTCTACAACCTATGCGGTGTATTTGCTTGTAGATAAAGGTAAAGTTTATATTGATGCATGTATATATATATATATATATATATATATATATATATATATATATATATATATATATATGGATTCACTTCAGAAGCTCGAATTAACAAAATCTCGAACTGCAAATAACCGAAACCAAAAGATCGAGTTTCGGAAACTCGAACTTCTGAAGCGAAACCAACAAAAAAAAAAAAAGACAAACTTCGCTTTTGCAGGGGGGCTGTGCCCCCCACACCCCCCCTACTTAAATATACCAACTCCAAGATCGCGCTACAGTGGGGAAATGGGAAATCTCCCGTCTTACGCTGTATGCGGAAGCGCAAAATGGGAGATTTCTCATTTCTTGTCAACACCGCAAAAAAAATAAAACATTACGTACACAGAGCGTACAAGAATCCTTGCCTCCGTGTGCACACAATGTATTAAAGTAAGTAAACTCTTATTTTTAAACACTACACATATTCGATTTACTGAAATCTCAATCATATTGTCTCGACCATATGAAATTCGAGATTTCAGTAATTCGATTATGTGAAGTGTTCCCATATATATATATATATATATATATATATATATATATATATATATATATATAATTTTGATACCTTTTTGGGGGCACCTGACATCGGGGGCAAGAAAAACTAAAGAAAATGGCGTCGGCTGCATGTTTTATACCCCTGACAACCGGATGTCATGGAATAGAAGACAGCAACCGACGCAGGACCCAAGACTTTGGATTTCAGGCCGACTGAGGGCAACCTGCCAGCAGATTACCCCAAATGTAATGACTGCAGCAGTGAATACACTTGAACATGTACATTTATGGTAAGTGTACACAGCTGTACTTTATACCCACCATGGAAGATCTATTGTCCATATCAAGACAATGTTTACCATAGAAGTGGTATTTACAATGGCACACTGGAAGTGAGTGTGCTCTGGATGCTTTCTCACGACAGCAACGTGGTCCTCTGTACAAAGCATTACAATCTGGATTACTTTTCCAGGTGTAGGATTGGTTTTGCTTGGATTTTTCAGGGTTCCTGTATCCTTAACCTTCTCCCTCTCCGGTTCGTTATGCTTTGCTGCTGCTGCTTCTTTTTCTTTCGGCTGTTCCCATTAGGGGTTGCCTCAGTGGATCAGCTGTTTCCATTTCTTCCTGTCCTCTGCATATTGCTCTGTCACATCAACCATCTGCATGTCCTCTCTCACCACATCCATAAACCTTGTCTTAGGCCTTCCTCTTTTCCTATTACCTGGCAGCTTCATCCTTTTCCCAATGTACCCAGCATCCCTCCTCAGCACATGTCCAAACCAACGCAATCTCGCCTCTCTGTTGTTAAACCGTCCGACCTGGTCTGACCCTTTAATATAGTTATTCCTAAGCCTGTCTACCCTCGTCACACCCAGTGCAAATCTTAACATCTTTAATGCTGCCACATCCAGCTCTGACTCCTGCCTTTTTGTCAGTGCCACTGTCTCCAACCCATATAACATAGCTGGTTTCACTACCCCCTTATAGACCTTCCCTTTCACTCTTACTCGTCTGTCACAAATCACTCTTGACACTCTTCTCCACCCACTCCACCCTGCCTGTACTCTCTTCTTCACCTCTCTTCCACACTCACCATTACTCTGAACTGTTGATCCCAAGTATTTAAACTCATCCACCTTCACCACCTCTACTCCGTGCATCCTCACCATTCCTCTATCCTCCCTCTCATTCACACACATATATTCCGTCTTAGTCCTGCTGACCTTCATCCCTCTAGAGCATATCTCCACCTCTTCAGGGTCTCCTCAGCCTGTTCCCTACTCTCACTACATATCACAATGTCATCTGCAAACATCCTAGTCCACGGGGACTCCTGTCTGATCTTGTCTGTCAACCTGTCCGTCACCACTGCAAATAAGAAAGGGCTCAGAGCTGATCCTTGATGTAGTCCCACCTTCACCTTAAACGTATCTGTCACTTCCACTGCAGATCTCACTGCTGTCACACTATCCTTGTACATATCCTGTACCACTCTTACATACTTCTCTGACACTTCCGACTTCCTCATACAATACCAGAACTCCTCTCTAGGCACCCTGCCATATGCTTTCTCTAAGTCCACAAAGACACAGTCAACTCCTTCTGACCTTCGCTGTACTTCTCCATCAACACTCTCAGAGCAAACATCGCATCTGTAGTGCTCTTTCCTGGCATGAAACCATACTGCTGATCACTAATCATCTCCTCCCTTAACCTAGCTTCTACTACTCTTTCCCATAATTTCATGCTGTGACTGATCAGTTTTATCCCTTTGTAGTTCCTACAGCTCTGCACATCATCCTTATTCTTAAAAATCCGTACCAAAACACTTTTTCTCCACTTCTCAGGCATCCTCTCACTTTCCAAGATTTCATTAAACAATTTGGTTAAAAATTCCACTGCCATTTCTCCTAAACACCTCCAGGCTTCTACTGGTACGCCATTTGGACCAACAGCCTTTTCATTCTTCATCGCTATCCTTACTTCCTCCTTGCTAATGCATTGCACTTCCTGATTCAGTATCCCCACATCATCCAACCTTTTCTCCCTCATTCTCTTCATTCATCAGCACCTCAAAGTACTCTTTCCATCACTTCAACACACTCTCCTCGCTTGTGAGTGTGTTTCCCTCATTATCCTTTATCACCCTTACCTACTGCACATCTTTCCTAGCTAGGTCCCTCTGTCTAGCCAATCGGTACAGGTCCTTTTCTACCTCCTTAGTGTTCATCCTTTCATACAACTGTCCATACACCTTATCCTTATTCTTTGCTACCTCTCTCTTTGCCATGCACCTCATCTCCTTATACTGCTGTCTACTTTCTTAATCTCTCTGACAATCCCACTTTTTCTTCGCGACCCTCTTTCTCTGTATACTCTCCTGTACGTCCTCATTCCACCACCAGGTCTCCTTGTCCTCCTTCCTCTGTCCAGATGTCACACCAAGCATGATGTTCATCGTGTTTCACTGTTGCAGTCATTACGCTTGGGTTGTCCTGCTGGCAGGCGACCTGTGGTCAGCCAGAATTAAAAAGGCTACGTCCGGTGTCGGTTGCTGTCGCCTCTTCCCTGACGTCAGTGCGCCAGTGGTATAAAAGATGCAGCAGACGCCATTTTCTTGAGTATTTCTTGCCGCGCGGTGCCCGAAGCAAAAGCAGTTTGCAAGTGCCGGTCGGCCGACTCCTGAGATTTTCGCAGACGAATTTCAGATCCGAAGTCTTCATTAAAGCTAAGTACCCCATTGGGGAAACTTTTTTCTTGCTCCAGACCGATGTCAGAAAAAGTTAACAATTGTATTTCTTGTGGGAAGCAAATACCTCATCTAAGGATTGTCACTCTTACTGTATTCCTTGCCTAGGCCCTGATCATAACGTTGCTAGCTGTCGTTTTTGTGCTAGATTCAACAAACGCACTATTAAGCGTCGCTTTGATTTTGCTTATTACTTAGGCCGAAAATTCAATTGCATAATGCCGTCAGAACAACCGACGACCAGAGTTTCTAAAAAAACGCAAGGAAAAAGAGAAGGACAGGCATCCGAGATCCAAAACCGACGACGAGGCTTCCACTAAGCCAGTCGCCGGCTCTCAGTGAGGCGCTTTTGCAGCCCCTGATACCCGCTACCTCAGAGCCACAGGCTGCTGTCAACTCCCACGTGGAGCCAACTAGGCCTCTGGATACTTCAAGGTATTGGACACTCGGAAATCTTTCCCTCAGATGGGTCTGGAGCCGCTGAGCAGGCATCGGCTTCTGATGGTGTTTTCAGACCTACACAGTTATATGTAAAGCCTACTTCAGCTTCAAAAGCAAAGATTACAGCAGCCTTAAAGACAAAGAAACAAGTACAGCATTCTTCAGAACAGACTACCATGCCAAAAAACAGATGCTCAAAATGGCCGAAGACCTTATTATCTTGATCAGGGGTTCCAATCCCCCTCCTAACAAAAGGCCTAGGCAAGAGACAGACAATGACTCTTCAGATCAGGTTTCCATTTCCTCTGACTCCTCTTCTGTACAGGAATACTCTCTTCCTCCCTATGAGGATTCTGATGCTGAAGAATCCATTCCTTCAGCCTCTCCTCCTGAGGATTTTTCTTTTGGGGAAACACTGCATACCATGAGGGAACACTTCCACTGGGAGAGCCAAGATTACTCAGAATCAAAGAAAAGGCTCAGAGATTTTCTTTTACTTCCTCAGCACAGGCCTGTTGCTATTCCCCCTGTGCTAGACATTGTAGATGATGTATTCTCAGAGTCCGGCCTTTCTCCAGATTCCTTACCTCCAGCTCCTGTTAAGCCAGACAGATATTACAGGATTCCTGTTTCTCATAAATTTCTTTATAAAAACCCTACTGCTGACCCAGAAACTATTTCTCAGGGTCCTAAGTGGGTTAAGGCCGCTACTGCTAAAAATCCTGTTCCTTATGACAGGGACTCGAGGGCAATAGACAGATGGAGAAAAAAGGTTTACACTTCTGCTACTTTATCTGTGAGGGCTTTAAATTGTCAATTTCATATGATTAAATATCAACAATACTTAATGTCACTGTTGAAACAGAAAATGTTGACTAATTCTGATTGTACAGAAAATAAGGAAATACAGGATTTATTGCATGCCGCTGAACAAGTGGGAAAGCATACATTGCAATGTGGTTTTGACTCTCTGGAGGCCTCCTGCAGGGCAGCAGTTACGGGTTCTGTCATTAGGAGGTACGCTTAGTTAAAAGAACAAAATCTGCCTGATCATGTTAAAGCAAAATTATTAGATGCTCCACTACAGCATGATACTTTATTTGGTGTTAAAGCAGATGAGGTTTTGAAGAAAATGGAGGACAAAGCGAAATCTATGCCAATAGTAAAGGATTTCTTACAGGTTCAGCCACCAAAATTTAGCAGGAACTGGCCTACAAAGAATTGGTCCTTTCCAGTGTTGGACAGGCCACAAAGAGGCAGATACAGACATCCCAGAGGCAGATCCCAGCCCTAGGGCTCATACAGGCCAAAAACAGTGGGGTGCTTCTACCTCCAAAACTGGAGAAGACAAAGCTCAGCCATACAGGAAACAGTCCCAATGACTTGCCTCTGCCAGCACCAAGCACTTATCTTTTGCAGCCCCCTTAGGGGGAAAACTAGCACTTTTCTCTCAAAATTGGCACATGATCACCCAGGACAAATGGGTATTGAATGTAGTGTTCCAGGGCTACAGGTTCCACTTTCACACATTGCCAAACGCAAAAGGTATGCCAAACCTGCCACACAATCAATGGACATCGGCACAAAAACAAGTTTCGAGCCTTATGCAAATCAGGGCCATTCAGCAAGTACCACAGCAGGGACAAGGATTTTACTCAAGGCTTTTCTTAGTCCCCAGAAAGGACAAAACCTGGAGACCAATACTGGACCTGTATTTTCTAAACACGTTTCTGGACGTTCCAAAATTCAAAATGTTAACTCTGCAGCAGCTTCTGCCATTGCTGGGCAAGAAGGCTTGGCTTGTAACTCTGACTTAAAAGAGGCATGCCTGCATATACCAGTCAGACAATCTTGCAGAAGATACCTCAGATTCATAGCTGGCTCAATGCACTACCAATTCTCTGCACTGCCCTTTGGCTTATCTACTGCGCCCAGGGTCTTCACAAAATGCCTAGCACCAGTAATTGCATTTTGCAGACAAAGAGGAATTCAAATTTATCCCTACTTGGACGACTGCCTTATACAAGCAGAGAACAAGGACTCTCTACTAAAGCATCTGGCGTTCGTAAAAAGATTATTAATTTGCCTGGGGTACACAATAAATGAAAAGAAATTGAAACTAGTACCCTCTCAAGAGATAATATTCCTGGGTGCAAGCTTAAATACAATTGCCCAGATGGCTTATCTCACGCCAGGCAAACAAAGACGACTAACTTCTTGCTTCAAAATGCTGGCAGCAAAGACCCAGTTATCTGCAAGAAAAATTCTGCAGGCTTTGGGCTTCATGGCATCCTGCATACTGCTAATTCCATATGCCAGACTGCATATGAGGAAACTTCAATGGTACCTAAAAAGTGTCTGGACTCAACATTGTCAAAACCTGGAAACATTAATTACCCTCATTCCTTGCCTGCAACAGGAGTTTCGATGGTGGGCTCATGCCTGTCACCTCAACAAGGGACAGCCTTTCACTCTACCCACAGCCAGGCAGACAATAACAACAGATGCATCAGACTATGCCTGGGGAGCACACATGGCAGGAAAGTGTATTCAGGGCATATGGCCCACAAGCCAAATGCATCTACATATCAATCAAAAAGAGATGCTAGCTGTTCAGAATGCCCTGACAGCCTTCAAGGATTTACTCCATCCAGGACAACTACTGATAAGGACGGACAATACTACAATCATGTGGTACATAAACAAGCAGGGAGGCACACATTCCTACCCCCTCTGCAGACAAGCCATGACTTTATGGAACATAGCATTGACTTATCAAGTACACCTGCAAGCACAATTCCTGCCGGGAAAGAACAATACTCTGGCAGACGAACTAAGCAAAAACCTTATAGATCCCCACGAATGGAAACTGGATCCACTAGTCTTCAGCACAAAGGAATGGGGATGCCCAGACATAGATCTATTTGCCTCCCCTCACAACTGCCAACTACAGAAATTCTGCACAAGGACTTATCACAAGCAAGCATGGAACGTGGATGCTCTATCATTCAGCTGGAAAAGTCTAACAGTATATGCCTTTCCTCCTCTGCCTCCTCTCCCCAAGGTACTCCTAAAGGTCAGACAAGAGAAGCCAAGAATGATCCTGATTGCCCCAGACTGGCCATGCCAGCACTGGTACCCAATCCTAAAACACTCGTCTCAAGGCCCAGCCTGGACACTGCCACTTACTGACCCAGCGAAACAATCAGATTCTGCACAGCCAACTCAGGACCCTAAATCTGGCAGCATGACGGATAATGTAACCATTCAAAACACTCCTCTCTCTAAAGCAGTGATGGATGTTATTTTGGAGGTCAGGATGCCCAGTACCAGAAAATCTTATGCAGACAAATGGAAAAGATTCTGTGCTTGGAACCAGGCACAAGGATTTGACACATCTGTACCAAATATTCCTCAGATTTTACAATACATAACTGAGATGCTGAACAAAGGCCTATCCTTTTCATCAATTAAAATTCATGCCTCAGCCATTTCAGCTCATTACAATACGGAACATCCTATTTTTTCCCATCCATTGATAAGGCAGTACCTCAGCGGGGCCAAAAACATAAGACCTCCAAGGAGAGCTCCAATACCTGCATGGGACCTCAATTATGTCTTGGAAAAACTCACACTGCCGCCTTTTGAGCCAGCCAATACAGCTGATATAAAGTTTTTATCTTGGAAAACAGCTTTTCTCCTAGCAATAACATCTACAAGACGAGTTTCAGAGTTACAGGCATTCATGGCTCTGGAACCTTTCATCATTTTCCACCCAGACAGGGTTTCTCTAAGAACGAACCCTACATTTATGCCTATGGTAGTGTCCAGTGTGGCCCTCAACCAAACTATTCATTTACCTACCTTTTATCCAAACCCACAGAATAAGGGTGAGAGACTTCTGCATTCTTTGGACATGCACAGACAACTACACTTGTACTTAGACAGAACTAAAGCTTTCAGAAAAACTGAGCAACTTCTAGTAGCATATGCTGCAGCATCTCAAGGAAAGCCTATCTCAAAACAGACTTTTTCAAAATGGATAGGCCACTGCATTTGTTTCTGCTACTCACAACATGGCAAATCAGTGCCCAAGGCCATTAGACCTCATTCTACCAGGGCAGCAGCCTTTCTGAGAGGAATACCAACCAAAGACATTTTAGAGGCTGCAACTTGGAGTTCAATGCACACCTTTACAAAGCACTACCATTTACCTCTCTACTCTAAATCCAGAGCAGGCTTCGCCACTGCAGTTTTGCAAGGCCTTATAGCCTCTCCTAATCCTTTTTAGGACCAGCCACCCAGCCTTAGCTTTGGGATTCAACCCAAGAGTAATGACTGCAACAGTGAAACACGATGAACATAGTACAGTTGTGTACCTACCATAAATGTAGATGTTCGAGTGTATTCACTGTTGCAGTCCAGGTTACCCACCCTCCATCCCCCTCTTTGCTGGGACTTACCTATACTTCTCCATCTTATACAACCTATGTGGTGTATTTGCTTGTAGATGAAGGAAATGTTTATTTATTGCATGCATAATTATTGGCATAATATTTTTAGCCTATTTTGGGGGCACCTGACATCTGGGGCAAGAAAAACTAAAGAAAATGGCGTCTGCTGCATCTTTTATACCCCTGGTGCACTGACGTCAGGGAAGAGGCTACAGCAACCGACGCCGGACCTAGACTTTGGAATTCTGGCCGACCGTGGGTCACCTGCCAGCAGGATAACCCAAGAGTAATGACTGCAGCAGTGAATACATCCGAACATCTACATTTATGGTAGGTACACAACTGTACTTTTCTAGTAGTCTCCCTTACTAGCTCTGCCGTAGTTACCCAGCTGTTTGGCAACTCTTCACTGCCACCCAGTGCCTGTCTTGACTCTTCTCTGAACACCACCTCACAATCACCCTTTTTCAGTTTTATTTTTTCCTTGGTGCTGCCCTCACACTCCTCCTCTTCTTGATCAGTAATGTCATTCTACAGACCACCATTCTATGCTGCCTTACACGTTTCCCCGTCACCACTTTGCAGTCTCCAGTCTCCTTCAAGCTGGCCCTCCTGCATAGGATCTCATCCACCTATGTGCATCTCCCTCCACTCTTGTATGTCACCCTATGCTCCTCCCTCTTGTTAAAATACGTATTCACCACAGCCATTTCCATCCTTTGTGCAAAATCCACTACCATCTGACCTTCTGCATTCCTTTCCTTAACACCATACCTACCCATCACTTCCTCATCCCCTCCGTTCCTTTCACTGATATGCCCATTGAAATCTGCTGCAATCACCAGTCTCTCACCCTTGGGTACAGTCATCACCACTTCATCCAACTCCCTCCAAAATTTTTCTTTCTCATCCATTGCACACCCAACATGTGGAGCATATGCACTAACAACATTCATCATTACAGCATCAATTTCCAGTTTCATAAACATCACTCTATCTGACACTCTTTTCACCTCCAAAACACTCTTGGCATACTGTTCCTTCTGGATAACCCCTACCCCATTTCTCCTCCCATCTACACCATGATAGAACAATTTAAACCCGCCTCCAGTGCACCTGGCCTTACTTCCCTTCCACCTGGTCTCTTGCACACACAATATATTAACCTTCCTTCTGTCCATCATATCATCTACCTCTATCCCTGTACCAGTCATACTGCCAACATTCAAAGTTCCTACCCTCACTACCACACTCCTAACCTTTCTCCTCTCTTCCTGCATTGTGGTATGCCTTCCCCCTCTTCTTCTCCTCCTTCGGCCTACAGTAGCCCAATTTCTGCCAGCACCCTGTTGGTTAACAGTACTGGTGGCAGTCTGGGCCTCGACTGATCCGGTATTTAAATCTGTATAGTTGTCCTCATATTATGCTTTGTTAATCAACCCATATAGCCAAAAGACTACTACACAAATGAGAACGATGAACATAGAACAGTTGTGTAAGTTACACTACTATAACAGTAGACTGAATTCCTCACTGCTGCAGTAGCCGCACCCACCCACTGTCACCCTTCTTTTCTGTATATTTAGTTGTTGGGATATAAATTTTGTATTATTATTGTATCTTTAGAGCCTCAGGCTGATTAAGCTCTTTTTCTCTGTACGTACAAGAAAGTCCTGAGGATTTCTTCACTTGGACTGCTGATTTCCCTCCGCCGAGCTGATCAGTTAGCAGTCGAAGTGTAAGGATGGGAGGGTGCCAGAGCTTTGTGAAGCAAGCCAGTTGTGTCTTGGGACTGTTACAACCCATATACCCAAACGTGTACTGCAGCAGTGAGGAACTCAAGACATCTACTGTTTTGGTAAGTGCAACTTTGTACTTTTTTCTATTCCACATCTTTCCAGCCTGACCTTAAAATGTGGTCTGTTTGTTGACAGTTATCAGTGATCATGTTAAGTGATTTAGTTGGTTTCTTTTCATTGCAGACATGCATTTAAGTTTTGTTTTGTTTGAACAGTTATTTATTTTGAATTATTATATGCTGTTGTCCCTTGTAGGTCTTTGACAAAGTCTAACTGGGTTATTTATTGAAATAGTAGAATAAATGTGGTGCAGCTGTTAGCATTGCTTCTTTGCTGTGTTTGGTACTCTGTGTATTTCTCAGAGTGCATTTTTTGTGGATTCTATTTGTCCTGCCTCTGCATGTGTGGATTTTTTACTGTATGCTCTGTTGCCTTTCAGCATCACAAACAATGCCATAGGTGAGTTGGTGAGCCTCCCAATTGCCTGTAGGCATGCATTCCATATGTGTGTATGAATAAACTGGTGTCCTTTCTAGGTTTAGTTTCTTTGCCTTATGCCCACTTAGTGCTAGTTTTGTCTCTGGCTCCCTTATTATCTTGTGTTGATAAAGTGGGTAACAGAGTAAGTGAATGAATGTTGAATATTACTTTCATTGCAGATTAGCCTTTCCATTGGTCTGTTTTTTTTTTCTGCTGCAGTATTCCTTCATTGTTGAAGGAAGATCATCTTCCACTGAGTGAACAGTAAGTACTTTGTAAATTTTTATTAGTACATTGTTCTGATTATATTAACATTTTTGTGCGTCGTGTCTTTTACTGTTTTATTCTCAAGTTAAACACATTGCTACTTTGAAGTAAGCACTTAGAAAAATGAGTAGTAAACTCTAGGCTGAAATAAAAACTGATCAGTTGATAAAGTCTAGTATCCTCTTTGTGATTTGGTGTTCTTAAATGGCATTTGGCATGCCTTTGCTAATTTAAAAGCTACATGCACAGTTATTTATTTATTGCCTTGTGTATTAGAAAGATCAGTTATTTAGGCACCAGTAGTTTCTAGTTTGTATATGTAAAAGCTGCTGATCTGAAGATTCTGAAAACCTATAGTGGAAATTGTCACTTCTTTCAGTACAACTCCCAACAGTGTTCCAAAGCAGGTTTACCTAAATGTGGAATGTGGATATAAAGCACAGGTCTAGTTTTTCATCTGTCCATCTGATCTGACTGTTGGGCACTGATTTCCCAGATCCCTTCTGACCTTTCACTAATGCTCCAGGCTTTGAGCTCCTTCAGAATTTCTTCCATTTTTCTTGTGTCCTGACTAACCCCAGATCTCATTTGCTGCCATCGTGATCGGACACGTTTTGCATTGCAGCTAAGTGATCTTTCCAATGTTTGTATTTTTAGTAGTGATCAAAGTAATTTTCTAGTTGAGTTACTTAGTTACTTTTCCTTCTATTTTTGTGTGTGTACTTGTGTATATGTATATCTCTCTGTATGTGTGTGTATGTATGTATATATATATATATATATATATATATATATATATATATATATATATATATATATATATATATTTTTTTTTTTTTTGTTCCATTCAATCCATCGACAGGTTGACTTGTCAAACTGCAAAAATCAGCTGATTGAGCATGTACTGGCTTTTCTACTTTGCGAGATCACAGTACAGTGGGGATTGAGAAATCTACCCTTTTCCCCACTATATTGTGACTTCATTTGTACTAATTGGGGGGGGGGGGGGGGGCTTACCCCTGCAAAAAAAAATCTTTTTATTTGAATTTGTCTGAGTTTTGATTTGAACAGTTTTGAGTGCGTGACAGGGGTTTGATATTTGGTTTGTTCAATTGTCTGTCATACACTGATATAAATATAGATATATATGTGTGTGTGTGTGTGTGTGTGTGTGTGTGTGTGTGTGTATATATATGTGTGTGTGTGTGTGTGTGTGTGTGTGTGTGTGTGTAATATATATATATATATATATATATATATATATGTACACACACATATGTACATTTAGTGTTTTTGTCTTACTTCTCTCATTTCTTGCCTCAGCTCCTTAGACACATCTAGATGGTGGGTCTTTTCAGTTGTTGTCGTTGTGTCTTTCAGCTTTTCCCGGTTAGGGGTCGCCACAGCGGAACTCCTATCCGCTAATGATTGGTAGTTAGATTTTTACTTGCCGAGTTACCAGCCCTGATGCGCAACCTTCAACGAAGGTACGCCCATTCACACGTCTCCATGCAGAAGACGCTCTAGCTGAGAATCGAACCGGACAGCATGGTGGGTCTTTTCAGTAAATAAAAAAAAAAAAAACTTTCTTGCCTATAGGATTGTAGGAGTTATAAAGCAACTGAGCCACAAAGTCATTTCTGCCTTGCCAGTATGTAAACTTAGACCTTGCCTCTCTTTTCAAGGAAGACTCGGACATACAACCAGGGATGAATTTACGAGCATCCACCCAGCTGTGCAACTCCTTTTTAAAAGGCAGACAGTGTGTCACACTGGTTAATTTAAAGAGGAGGGTTGTTCGATAGAAGAAGTAGATGCTGTGTGACAGATCTGTCCCTCTTTTGTCTTATTTATTTACTGGAGTAAGCTTAAATCTCTGGCCATAATGTTAGTTAGACTGTTTAATTTAGTGAGATGTGTTCTTGGTCTACTGGATCCCTTAATAGCCCTTAATCACAGTACAGAATGTATGAAACCATATAGGGATTAATCCTCCAGTCTTTGCAGTTCAGATGTTTTAGGCTCCTGATATTTTCAGTTGGAAACTTCTGGGTCCTTTCCAATTCCTTGCTGTTAGTAAGGTGCGTCCTGAAAGGAGTTTTATACTCAATGGTGGGAAAGGGAGCGTTGTACTCAGTGGTAGGTCAAATCAGTGAGGAGTATAAGGAGTTTAGAACATCATTTGATTTGGGAGAAATACCTTTTACTATGAGCTATGCAAGATAAAAGGATTTCCTAACCACCATTGCTATGTGATGGTCAAATAAAAGGGAGCTGTCCACCCAAGTTCCCAGATCTCTCATGACCTTTAATTTTGAAGTAGTGCATTATCACTGCTGTCTAAGCTAGAGTTGCTGGTGTGGTGGTGGGGATTGCCAAATGTTATATTGTTGCACTGTCTGGCATGTGAGCTTGAGCCCATTTTTAGTACACCAGCTATTAACCAGTGTAAAGCCACTGCTGGAGTGCATGTATTAAGGGAGGAGGCTTGACGATGACGACAAAAAGCTTACAATCATCCACAAACTTTGTTGGCCAAAAACCCTTGTTTGATAAATTGAGATTGGAGAAGTAGATGCCAAACAGCAGAAGTACCAGCACAAATCCCTGAGGGACTCCACTGGTCACCTTCATCCTCTGAGGATGCACCCCCAACTCTTACTGTACGAGTCCTGTCTCTCAGATAATTTGCTGTTTACCTAATGACATACGGGTCATTTTGGAGCTGTTACAACTTGCTTATTATATTTGCATGTGGTATGGTATTGAATGTCTTAGTGAGGTCAATGAACACTGTGTGAACAGCTTATCCACAGTTTACCTCCTGAGTAACCCTGTAAAAGAAGTTCACAAGGTTCATTAGACAAGGTCTAGGTATATATATATATATGTGTGTGTGTGTGTGTATATATATATATATATATATATATATATATATATATATATATATATATATTTAGTCTAATTGGAGTGTAATCTCAATGCACTTACTTTGCAGTATTCCTGACATATGAGTTGTCACTTCTGACGTTTGGCCAAGGTACCAAAGCTTTACCTTCCCTACATCTTTTGTCTGATGCTTGACCTTAACGCTTATGCATTGTGGTATATAGATAACGTATGAGCATGGATCCTCAGATTGTCTTACCACCAGGCTGAACGCAGGTTATGCATCAGTCGGACTGTTCACTGTTTGGTCATTGGTACCTTTTTATGTTGCTCCGTTTTGTCAAAAGTAGTTAATTCAGGTGGGAGGAGTAAGTGAGAGTGTAGTTGGCAGTTTCCGTAAAAAGACTTGCATGCTGAGTGTCTTTTGCCTAGGTTCAGAACACCATCACAAATCCTGCTCGGTCTGTTAATTGTTCATTCCCTTGACCCTTAGATTGAGGCTTTCTGCTTTTAATACCTTTCTAGAAACCCAGCATCTTAAATGCTTGACCCGGTGCAAGATGGTTGACTCTGCATCCTTGGACATCCCAAAAAAAAAAAAAAAGTCCTCAAATGGATACACAGTCCCAGTGCTTCTCACTCTTATGTACTCAATGAGTTTGCAGAACTCATAGTATGTCAGGCTGCTTCTCAGTTGCGTACTACCAGTCAAAAAAGGGGTATCAGTGCAGTGATGCACCCATTTTTTGACGGTCTACATTTTATTAGTGGGTGCAGTGGACATGAACAAAATAGGGATTCCCTCTACCAGCAACATGCCTACGCAGACTCTGCTACTGGTCTCTGACCTTAACAACGTTACAGTGAATCCCATACTCAGTAGTCTGCAGGATGGATTTGAGCAACATGTTACCCAAAATGAGCCAGATACTGAACTGTTGCAGCAATATCGTAATAAATTACAGCATTTTGAACAAACTGCCATGGCCTTTAAATGTTTGCAATGGCAACATTTAAGCTTCAGTGTATAACTGCAAAGTAAATCTGTCCCCGTAGTCCTCAGGATACTTAAAATGCCATCATACAGGGACAAGTGTCCTGACTTACTATTGGCAACTCTTAAATTTAAGTTGTTCCTTTCGCTGTATGGAACTAAATGCTTGCATTTTTTGAACCAATGGCACTACAGTTGAAAACTGAGGTGGAATTACTATATGTGGATTGCTTACCAACATTGAACTCAGTGAGCACTCAAAGCTTTTAGAAGAGACATTCGACAGAATCATTGCCTATGAGAAGAGACTTATTGAAACCAAAAATAGAAAACTTGAGAGATCTCACAGATTTCAAACTAGGCAACGTCTTCATTTGGTCCAATAAGAGAGAACGTACACCCAAGTGGAATGCACGTTCGCAACCACGTCCAGTCAAACAAATGAATTCCCTCAAATCCAGCAACAGAATTTGACGATTCTGGATGCTAATAACGTGATGGCCCTAGACTCTCTGGATTTTTCCCTGCTCCGTGAAAGCTACTACCGATGTTGGAACCTCCTCTGAGGAAGAAACCCCACTGAACAATAACAGTCAGAACTTCTACCACCGTCCGACAACAAGAAGTTAGAGGAAAACATGATGAGCACTGTACTTAATATTTGTAATTACATTCTAAATCCAAATGAATTGTCCATTACATCTAAAGGGCTGACCTTTGTGCCAGCCCCACTGATGGACCTAGCACAAGCAGATGTTCTTTGCATTTCACTGTTGCTGTCATCACCTGTGGGTTATCCATGCTGTGTTGGCCCTTGGCCGGCCCAAATACCAGAGTCAATGTTTTTCTGTGTCGGCTGCTGTCGCTTGCTGACTGACGTCAGGTCGTCTGTGCTATAAAGGAAGCCAGCCGATGCCATTACATCAGTCTTTCTTGCCGTGGCGCCAGTAACAGAAGCAGTTTGCAAGTGTGCCGGTCAGTAACTACCAGAGTTTGAATTACAGCTAAAAGCGTCTAAAGCTAAGTACCCTGTTGGAGATCCTTTTTTCTTGCACTAACCGATGTCCGGAAAAGTTAACAATTGTCTTGCCTGTGGAAAGCAGATACCACACTGAGACTTCCATTCATACTGCATCACTTGTTTAGGCCCAGACCACAATGTCCCCTGTTGCTGGATATTCATCGTGTTTCACTGTTGCAGTCCTAACAAATTGGTTGTCCGGCTCCCGGTAGCCCTCAGTTGGCCAGAAAAACCAAAGGTAAGTAAAAATTCCATCGGTTGTAAAGGACGTCATGGCGTCCGATACAAAAGGAGGCAGCAGACGTCACTTCCTCAGTCTTCCTTGCCACGGAGCCTGAAGCAGAAGCTTTTCATGCACGAGTGCCGGTCGGCAGTTTACCTTTGTTGGTTTCTGACTACAAAGAGTTGGTCTACTACAGCTAAGTACCCCGTTGGGGATACTCTTTTCTTGCCTTAATGAATGTCAGAAAAAGTTAATAATTGCCTTACCTATGGAAAGCAGATTACCCATAGAGATTTTCATTCCTATTGCATTTTCTGTTTAGGCCTTGATCAAGACGTTCCCAGTTGTAATCTTTGTGCCTCCTTTAATCCGCGTACTATCCGTCATTGGGCTAAGATTTTGGCTAAGCATTTCGGAGTTTGGCGTAAGTTTGTTGGTATGGTGTCCACCGGTTTTCAGGCTTCGGATATTCCAAAAAAGCGTTAAGGACAAGGACCAAGACAGGCCTTAGAAAACTAAGTCCTCGGATGAGGTTAAGTTTGTCATCAGTCAGGCGGGAGCCAGTGAGACGCTTTTGCACTCCCTGCAGTCCGCAGATGTGCAACCGCAGGCCTTGATTGAGTCAGAGTCCCTTAGGCCTTCGGCCTCCAGTTTGTCTTCTGATCTGTCGCCGGTCGCCTCTTTTGCTGGAGCCGGTACTGCTAAGCTGACTCCAGGGTCCGAGGCCTCAGCTTTATGCTCAGACAGCAAACTTCTTTCTTCCACTCCTACTGTTCCTTCAGCGGTTGCCAGGCCTCCCGAGTCCTTCAGGCTTGCAGGTAAGCCTTCTATTTGTAAGCCTGTGAAAAGGCAGACTCCAGTTCTTTCTAGTTCCCCTCAATCCCAAATGGTTAAAATGGCTAATGATTTGTTAACTTTTACTAGGGGTTCTCAGCCTCATCCTCCTAAAAGGAGTAGGAATGTTTCTCCTGAGGTTTTGTCCTGTTCAGGATCGGATTCTTCCAGCATTTCTGCTGATGAAGAGGAATTTTCTCAGGCGTTTTCTCCCTTTGAGGATTCAGATGCAGAAGAATCCATCCATTTGGCCTCTCCTCCAGAGGATTTCTCTTTTGGTGACACTTTAAATAGCCTTAGGAAACATTTTAAATGGGAAAGCCAGGATTATCTCCAATCTAAGAAACGGATTAGGGAGTTGATGTATCTACCTCAGCATAAGCCACTGGCTATTCCCCGTGTTGGAAGTTGTTGTTGATGTTTTTCTGGAAAACTCCTTGTCTCCAAACTCAGTCCCCCCCTGCTCCCAGGAAACCTAACAGGTACTACATAGTCCCTGATTCGCATCTATTTATTTTCAGGAACCCGTTGGCAGGGCCAGAGGTTATTTCTCAGGGCCCTAAAGGAGTTAAGGCCACTGTTACCAGGAATCCTGTTTTTTCGGATACGGAATCTATGAACCTTGATAGGTGGGGCGAGAAAGTATATACCTCTGCCACCATAGCTATTAGGGCTACCAATTGCCTATTTCATATGCTGAAGTACCAACAGCACACCTTGGAGGCTAATAAGTGTAAGATTACAAGTGTGCCTCTCTTGGCAGAGAGTAAAGACATGCAGGATTTGTTGAATTCAGCCACTCTGGTCAATAAGCATTCCTTGCATTGTGGTTTTGACATCCTTGAGGCCTGCAGTAGGGCTACAGCTACTGGATATGTTATTCGAAGGCACGCTTGGCTCAGAGAACAGACTCTTCCAGAATCTGTCAAGGCTAAACTTTTGGATGTACCTTTGCATAAAGACAATCATTTTGGCAGCAAAGCTGAGGAAGTGCTTAAGAAGATGGAGGATAAGGCCAAGTCCATGCAAACTGTTAAAGATTTTCTGCAAGTTCAACCCTCTCGCTTTAACAGGAATTACCCTTCCAAGAGTTGGACCTTTCCTGTTACCAGTAGACAAAACCGTTCCAGGACTAGGGGTTACAAATCTTCTAGGGGACAGACAGCTGCCCCTCAAAGGTCTAGGTGGCGGCAGGCTTCCACTTCTAAGGCAGGAAACTCCGACTGCATCTCAATCAAAACACTCTTTGACCTTTTACATCTTCTGCCTGTTCTTGCCTGCTTGGAGAGTCCTTTAGGGGGAAGGTTGGCCCTTTTTTCAGATGTCTGAGCCTCTATCACAGACGACAAATTGATGCTCAGAACGGTGTCCCTGGGGCACAAGTTTTCTTTTCGCACTTTTCCAGATCCCAAGGGATTCCCAGATGTTTTTCCAAACCAAAATGTCAGAAGTAGAAAAACAAATTTGTCTTTGTTTCATCTGGGAGCAATAGAAGCAGTTCCTGCTCATCAGATAGACCAGGGCTTTTATTCCAGGCTTTTCCTAGTTCCAAAAAAAGAAGGCACCTGGCATCCTATCTTAGAGCTTTCCTTTCTAAACTCTTTTCTAGTGATTCCAAAGTTCAAAATGCTCACTCTGCATCAGTTGCTACCAGTGCTAGAAAAGGATTCCTGGCTGGTAACTTTGGATCTCAAAGAGGCTTATCTGCACATCCCTATCAGGCAAAGTTGCAGGCAGTATCTTCGTTTCAGAGTGGGCAAGCAGCATTATCAGTTCTCTCCGCTGCCCTTTGGCTTATCTAGAGCTCCCAGAATTTTCACAAAGTGCCTCTCAATGAGGAGTGAGTCTGAACACAGCCGCCCAGATGATATATCTCACTCAGGAGAAGCAGACACCTCTTTCAGTTTACTTCAAGGACTTGACAAGCTTGTCCCAGCTCCCGTGCAAGGAAATACCTGCAAGCTCTGGGATTCATGGCATCTTGTATTCTCATGATTCCATATGCAAGACTGCATATAGGTTCATAGCTTGGTACTAGGCTCTCGGCCTTAGGGCCTATACAAGCCTAGCCATAACAATTCCCTGGCTATTTCTTCCCACACTATTTACTTCCCTGGACCCTTGTCTAGCAGGGCTACTGATGTGATCCCTGGGGTGAATTTCCTTTCTCCCATCCAATCATTAAAGTTCCTTTTGAAGAGGGCCAAAGAGGTGCTCTTCTTGACATGTATGGGCAGTCTATTCCAGAGTCTGGGGAGTCTCTGGGTCAGGAAGCTATCCCACCAGCATGTTTTGTTTATTGGGATGACAAGGTTTAGATCCCTGGAGCATGTTACTCTGAGGGATTGGGATTTCTTTAAGTGTAGCATGTCCTGCAGCTCTAGGTTTGTCACTTGTCTGGAGCTGGATTTGGAGTCGGCTACTTTTACAGTGTGGGTTCTGTCAGTAAGCCAGTTGGCAACCCATCGAGTGACGTAGGGATGTATGCCCAGCTTAGTAAGTTTATCTATGATTCCAGAGTGGGGGATGATGTCAAAGGCCTTGGCGATGACCAGATACTGTGTGGACTGCCTTACCCTCGTCCACGGTTCTGGAGACTGATTCGAAGAAGTCAGTCCGGTTCAGGAGACAAGATCGGCTCTTCACAAACCCAAACTGGGTGGGGTCCAGTGTTTTAAGGTTGTCAATGTCTTTGTTTATAAGTTCCATGATAATACGTTCCATGGCCTTGCAGATCAGGCTCTTCAGACTGATGGGGTGGTAGTGCCCAGGATCCAAGTTGGATCCCCCCTTATGGAGTGGGATAACTGTAGCTGTGCGCCACTCAGTGGGCATGAAGCCTGAGGTGAGGATATGATTAAACATGGCACTTAGGTGAGGTGCCAGTTCATTTTGAAGTTCATGGAGTACACAGCCCGGGATGTCATCTGGTCCCATGGATGATGTATTCCTAGCTTTGTAGAGTGCGTTTTTTACCTGTGTGGCTGTTACCGGAATTTGGCAATCTTCCGGTATTGAGATGGGCCATTTAGGGGGTGGGGGGGGTGAGGTTGGCACTGAGTCAATCTGCCAGGATATTGGCAATATCTTTGGGATCAGTATATTTAATGCCATTCTGTTGTAGCTCAGAGCAGATCTGAGCATTGTCATTTAGATTCTTGACATAGTTATAGAATGCCTTGTGGTTGTCTTTGGAATGTTTGGCAATTTTATTTTCGTAACTAGCTTTGGAGGATTTTATGAGGGATTGCAGCTTCTTACTGAGGCTGGTAAGGGAGTTTTTTGCATCCTGGGATTTTCCTCTTTTCTGCAACAGATGTTCTTCATCTCACATTGCTGCAGTCCTTACACTTGGGTAGTCCGCTGTCCTCGGTCGGCCCGAATATCAAAGTATAAGGCTGACGTCGGTCAAGGCGCATTTGACTGACATCAGGACATCAGGGTACAAATGCGCATGACCGACGTCATATCCTCAGTCTTTTTTGCCGCATGGTCCGATGCAGAAGCAGTATTGCAAGTGCCGGTTGGCGTTCTGAAATTTTTCGTTTTCGGAGTTTCAGACCGAGTCAAAGTTGGCTAAGTACCCCGTTGGGGAATATTTTAGTTTTTTCTTGCCTCAGTGGTTTACCGGATGTCAGAAAAAGTGAATAATTGTATTTCTTGTGGGAAACAGATAACGCATAGAGACTATCATACTTTGTGTATTCCTTGTTTAGGGCCTGAGCACGACGTTGTTGGGTGTCGCTCTTGTGCTAGATTTAATAAGCGCACTATAAAGAGAAGACTAGATTGTGCCAGGTTAGTCTTTGGGAAGCGGTGCAATTATAAAATGCCGTCGGATGCTACGACGCCCGCTTCTTCAAAGAAGCGCAAGGACAAAGCAGTGAAGCCTAGGTTAGAAGAACCGTCCGTTCCGGACGCCGGTTCTTTAGAGGTGTCGGTGGAGCCGGTGGTTCCACCGGAGGTTTCTTTGGGATCCCAGGGAGAGACCTCCTTGTTGCAGGATGTGGCCTCTCAGGAGGCAGGTCAGGGTGATGGGGCTTCTCAGGTTACTATACTCCCCTCCCTGCCTAGGGTTATTAGGCCTTCTCCTTCTGTTTCCAAGGCTTCTCCTAGAGGCAGGCCAGGTTTAGCTTCAGTTGGTGTCACCCCTAGTTCTTCTGGAACTGTGCCCAAGAAGCATATGCTTAAAATGGCAGAAGATTTAATTACTCTGATTAGGGGTTCTTTGCCTCCTCCTGATAAGAGGCCTAGGGTGGAGCCTGAGCTAGGGAGTTTTGAGCAGGCTTCGGATGTTTCAGAGTCTTCGGCTGAAGACTTGCAGGAGTACTCTCCTTATTCTGATTCTGATGTGGATGATTCTACTCCTCCTGCTTCTCCTCCTGAGGATTTTTCTTTTTCAGAAACTCTTCATTCCATGAGGGAGCATTTTAAGTGGGAAGGTCAGGACTTCTCTGATTCCAGGAAAAGGCTTAGGGAATTTTTGTTTTACCCCAGCATAGGCCTTTGGCTATACCTCCTGTTTTGGATGTAGTGGAAGATGTTTTTACAGAGGCTTCTCTTAATCCTGATTCTTTGCCTCCTGCTCCTGTTAAACCGGATAGGTATTACAGGGTGCCTGAAGTTCATAAGTATCTTTTAAGAGTCCTAGGGCAGACCCAGAAACTGTTAGCCAGGGGCCTAAAGGTGTTAAGGCTTCTGTTGTCAAGAATCCGGTTCCTGCAGATAAAGAAGCCAGGGCCTTGGATAGATGGGGAAAGAAAGTTTATACTTCTTCCACTCTAGCTATGAGGGCTTTGAATTGCCAGTTTCACATGTTAAAATACCAAAACTATCTCCTTTCACAGTTGAAGTCTAAGGTTGATGCTCTGGCGGAAGGTATTGATTGTAAAGAGTTACAAGATTTAGTACATGTTTCTGAACAGGTGGGTAAGCATTCTTTGCAATGTGGTTTTGATGCTGTACAGGCCTCGTCTAGGGTGGCTGCCACTGGGTCAGTTCTTCGCAGGCACGCCTGGCTGAGGGATCAAAATTTATCTGACCATGTTAAAACTAGGATTTTAGATGCTCCTTTACAATCTGATGTGTTGTTTGGTTCTCCTGTTGAGGCAGTTTTAAAGAAAATGGAAGACAAGGCTAAGTCTATGCAGACTGTTAAAGATTTTTTGCAGGTTCAGCCTCCAAAGTTTAGTAGAAATTGTCCTGCTAAAGGGTGGACGTATCCTTCTTATGATTCCCAGTCTAGGGGTAGATCTAGACGTGGTAGGGGCAGAGCTCAGGGCTCTTTCAGGCCTAGAACAGGGAGTTCTCCTGCACCGTCTTCAGGTGAGGGCAGGGGTCAGTCCTTTCGTAAACAGACCCAATGACCTACCTTTTCTGCTGCCAGAGCCTACTCGTCTGGCAGCACCTTTGGGAGGAAGGTTGGCACTTTTCAAAGAAAATTGGAGTTTAATTACCCAAGACAGATGGGTATTGGATATCATACACCAAGGTTACAGGTTTTATTTCCATACCTTACCTCCTTTCAGAGGCATGCCAGACGTTCCTCCTCAACAAAGAATAGAGGCTCACAAGCAAATTTCTCTGTTACTTCAACTAGGGGCCATACAGCTGGTCCCTATGCCAGAAGTGGGCCTAGGATTTTATTCTCGCCTGTTCCTAGTACCAAAGAAGGGGAGCACGTGGAGACCAATTTTGGATTTATCTATCCTCAACACTTATCTGGACATTCCCAAGTTCAAAATGTTGACGTTACAACAGCTTTTACCTCTGCTGGGCAAAGATCATTGGATGGTAACTTTGGATCTCAAGGAGGCTTACCTTCATGTTCCTATCAGACTAAGTTGCAGGAAGTATCTGCGTTTTCGAGCTGGGACTTCTCACTATCAGTTCTCTGCATTGCCCTTTGGCTTATCTACTGGGCCCAGAGTGTTCACGAAAGTTCTGGCTCCAGTGATAGCTTTCTTCAGGCTAAAAGGAATACAGATCTATCCTTATTTGGACGACTGCCTGATTCTGGCTCAAGGAAGCGAAGAGCTTCTTCATCATTTGGAATATGTGATAGCAGTGCTAAGATGCCTGGGGTATTCTGTGAACGAAATAAAGTCCAGTCTAGTACCCTCTCAGGACATGTGCTTTCTGGGTGTAAGACTGAATACAGCATCCCAGATGGCCTTTTTAACCCCGGACAAACAAAAGAGTCTTTCCCTTTACTTCCATCAACTATCTCATCAGTCCGGGCTGGCTGCAAGGACAGTCCTTCAAGCCTTAGGGTTCATGGCATCTTGTATTCTGGTGCTTCCCAATGCCAAACTGCATATGAGGAAGTTACAATGGTATCTCAAAAATGTATGGACACAGCACTGCCAGGATCTGGACACTGTCATTCAAATAATACCTTGCATTCAAAAGGAATTTTTGTGGTGGGCTCAGGAATGTCACCTAAACAAGGGACTCTCTGTGACCCGGCCAGAGGCGAGTCAGATTTTAACGACAGATGCCTCAGACAAAGCTTGGGGAGCTCATCTAAATGGAAAGTGGATACAAGACAAGTGGCCTGCCAGACTACAACATCTACATATCAACCTGAAGGAGATGTTAGCAGTCCAGTTTGCATTAATAGCTTTCAAGGATTTACTTCTTCCAGGGCAGGTGTTGATTCTAACAGACAACACAACTGTCATGTGGTACATCAACAAGCAAGGGGGAACACATTCTTATCCTCTATGCAGGCAAGCAATGATTTTGTGGGAGACTGCTCTCAGTTTACAGCTCAATCTTCAGGCAAGGTTTCTGCCAGGAGCACAGAATTCCTTAGAAGATGTGTTGAGCAGACGAATTATGGATCCCCACGAGTGGAAATTGGATCCTCATGTATTTCAGAAATTGACAGTGTCATGGGGAACTCCAGGCATAGATCTGTTCGCTTCTCCACTAAACCATCAGCTGCCAAAGTTTTGCACAAAAAGGTTTCATCCCACAGCTTGGAAAGTGGATGCTCTTTCTTTCAATTGGAGCAATCTTCATGTGTATGCCTTTCCACCTCTGCCTCTCCTCTCAAAGGTACTTCTAAAGGTCAGACAGGACAAGCCAAGGATGATTTTAATAGCTCCAGATTGGCCTCGACAGCACTGGTACCCATTACTGAGAAGTCTGGTACGGAAGCCTCCATGGCCTTTGCCTTCGATTCCACACCTGTTGTCACAGGAGGACAGCCATTTGCTCAATGTCAAACTTCACTCTCTTCACCTAACAGCCTGGCATATTCTGTTTTGAATCATAGAGGGTCTCAACTTCCACAACAAGTTTTGAATGTGATTTTGGAAGCTAGAAGGCCTAGTACAAGGAAAGTGTACGCAGATAAATGGAAGAGATTTTTATTTTGGAGTTCAGCGAAGGATTTTGATGTTTCTGAGCCTAATTTAAGTGTGGCTCTTCAATATCTTACTGAGTTACTGGACAAAGGTTTGTCCTTCTCTTCTATTAAGGTTCATGCTGCAGCAATTTCAGCTCACTATGAATGTGACCCTCCATTGTTTTCTCATCCTTTGTTCAAGCAATTTCTTAGAGGGGCAAAGAATATAAGACCCCACGTGAGCTCCTACTCCTGCTTGGGATCTCAATTTTGTGTTGGAGAAACTTACTCTACAACCTTTTGAGCCTGCAGCTACTTCTGAGTTGAAATATTTATCATGGAAGACTGCCTTTTTGTTGGCCATTACCTCTGCAAGAAGGGTTTCTGAATTACAGGCCCTTATGGCGGTTGAGCCTTTCTTGATTTTCCATAAGGATAGGGTATCTTTGCGTACTAATCCTTCCTTTATACCTAAGGTGGTTTCTAGTGTGGCTTTAAACCAAACTATTCATTTGCCTACTTTTTATCCAAATCCCCAAAATAAAGGGGAAAAGATTTTACACACTTTAGATGTACACAGGCAGTTGCAATATTATTTGGACAGAACTAAAGGGTTCAGGCAGTCTCAGCAGTTGTTTGTTTCTTTTGCTTTGAGTTCTCAGGGCAAGCCTGTGTCAAAACAAACTATTTCTAAGTGGATTGGGTTTTGCATTGCTTTCTGTTATTCCCATCATGGCAAGGAGATTCCAGCTGGGATTAGGCCTCATTCCACTAGGGCTACTGCCACTTCGACAGCCTTTTTGAGGGAGTGGCAACCAAGGATATTTTGGAGGCAGCTACTTGGAGTTCAGTGCATACTTTCTCTAGGCATTATCACCTGCCACTTTACTCTAAATCCAGGGCTGGTTTTGCCACTGCTGTTTTGCAGGGCATTTTGGCAGCTCCTGCTTCCTTGTAGTTTGGCCATCCTCCCTTACCTCTGCTTTGGGATTCTACCCAAGTGTAAGGACTGCAGCAATGTGAGATGAAGAACATAGTACAGTTTTGTACCTACCATAAATGTAGATGTTCGAAGATCCACATTGCTGCAGTCCAATTTACCCTCCCTCCTTCCCCTCTGCAGTTAGAGGTAGTTGTGTGGGTTGGGTTGTAAATATTGTGTATATTGTATATATTGTACATATAATTAGTGCAAGGGTGGTTGGTTGGTTGTTTGCTGTCTTTTGGTTTTGACCTTTATTTTTAGGGTCTTCTGACATCTGGGGCAAGAAAAGACTGAGGATATGACGTCGGTCATGCGCATTTGTACCCTGACGTCCTGATGTCAGTCAAATGCGCCTTGACCGACGTCAGCCTTATACTTTGATATTCGGGCCGACCGAGGACAGCGGACTACCCAAGTTTAAGGACTGCAGCAATGTGGATCTTCGAACATCTACATTTATGGTAGGTACAAAACTGTACTTTTCTTCCTTTTGTTGTAAAGTTTGTTTATGGCAAGGGACCCCCAGATTGGCTTCCTTTTTTTGGAGGAGGGCATCTTGGTTCTATTTGGGATGGCACGATTCATGCATGAGTGGATGTGCTCGTACAGTGCCTTAGTGTAAGACTCAGCAGTCTAACTTTCAGTTCCCGTCTGCATGGGTGTCATGAAGTTTGTGGAGTATGAGGAAATTGCAGTGGTACCTCAAGAACATTTGGTGTCAACACACAGGACCTGGATATGATGATCCCTCTGCTTCCATCTCTGCAGACGGAGTTTCTGTGGTGGGCAACACCCTGCCTACAGAACAAGGGGCATGCCCTTTCGGACACCTCCTGCCACTCAGGTTCTGACTACAGACGCATCGGACTGTGCCTGGGGAGCACACCTGGATGGCAGATGCATACAGCAACGGTGGAATGCCCAGCAGATGCACCTGCACATAAATCTGAAGGAGTTGATTGCAGTTCAACGGGCCTTACTAGCCTTCAAGCACCTTTTTTCTCCAGGGACTTTTACTTGTCAGAGCAGACAACACCACAGTCATGTGGTACATCAACAAGCAGGGAGGGACTCACTCTTACCCCCTGTGCAGACAAACCATGAATCTTTGGTCCATGGCAGCATCCCTGGACGTGCATCTCCTAGCTCAGTTCCTTCCAGGAAAGCTCAATGTTTTGGCAGGCCAGTTGAGCAGGCGAACCCTAGATCCTCACGAGTGGCAGCTGAACCGAGTAGATTTTTACACCATCATTCAGCGTTGGGGCATGCCTCAGGTGGATCTTTTCTCCTCCCCAGACAATCATCTTCTACCTCTCTTTTGCACCAGCCAGCATCACAGCAGAGCCTGAAGAGTGGATGCTCTGTCCTTCCCTTGGAAGTTGCTGTCAGTTTTCACCTTCCCTCCTCTACCCAGTGTGTTGTTGAAGATCAGAGACAAGCGACCAAGGACTATTCTCAAAGCTCCAGACTGGCCCAGACCGCATTGTCATCCACTGCTTCACAGTCTCTCCCAATTTCCTCCTTGGCATCTTCCTCTGAAGCCAGATCTTTTGGTTCAGGAAAGAGGAATCATTCTGCATCCTCATCTTCAGTCCCTTCATTTGGCAGCATGGCTCATAGTATGACTCCTTCCTTATCTTCCCTTTCCCAGCAGGTGGTTGATGTGCTGAGAGAGGCCAGGAGGCTTAGCACTAAGAAGTCCTACGCTGGCAAATGGGAAAGGTTCTCTCATTGGATGCAGGCTAGAGGGGAATCTTCTTCTCAGCCTACCCTTCCTCTGAGCTTGGAATACCTAGCTGAATTGCTTCAGGGTGGTCTTTCTTTTTCTTCTGTCAAGCTCCATGCTTCAGCCATTTCTGCTTATTGTTCTTTTGAACAACTCATTTTCTCTCATCCCCTGATGAAAATGTTTCTCAGAGATGCTTGCATCTTAAAACCTCCCAGAAGGACACCTACTCCAGCCTGGGATTTTAATTTTGTTCTAGAGAAACTCACTCTTCCTCCTTTTGAGCCAGCTGCCACTGCAGATTTAAAGTTTATCTCTTGGAAGACTGCCTTCCTCTTGGCTATAATTTCAGCAAGGAGGGTTTTGGAGCTGCAGGCTTTGATGGCTATGGAGCCTTTTATTATTTTCCATCCAGACAGGGTCTCCTTGAGAACCAATCCCTCCTTTATGCGTAAGGTGGTTTCTAGCTTGACTCTTAATTAGTCCATACACCTTCCTACCTACTTTCCTAATCCTCAAAATAAAGATGAAAGGATCCTGCATTCTCTTGATGTGCACAGACAGCTCAGGTTTTACCTGGACAGGACTAATGACCTTCGGAAATCAGCTTAGTTATTGGTCAGTTTTGCCCCTGGAGCTCAGGGCAAGGCTATTTCTAAGCAAATCATTTCCAAGTGGATTGCACATTGCATCAACTTTTGTTCCTTTCATGGCAAGGTTCCTCCTCAAGGGGTTAGGACCCACTCAGGTAGAGCAGCTTCCACTTCTGCAGCCTTTTTAAGGGGAGTCCTTACTAAAGATATTTTGGAGGCTGCCGCATGGTCTTCTATTCACACTTTCACAAAACATAATTTGCCTCTGTTTTCCAGAGCCAGGGCAGGGTTTGCCCCTGCTGTGTTGCAGGGCATTATCTCCAACCCTTGATTATGTTGGTTCCTCCTCCCTTTTCACTGGGCTTTGGTAATCAACCCATTTGTTAGGACTGCAACAGTGAAACACGATGAACATAGTACAGTTGTGTACACTTAACATAAATGTAGATATTCGAGTGTCTTCACTGTTGCAGTCCTGGTTTCCCTCCCTCCTTCCCCCTTTTTTGATCCTCTCCTATTCTTTTTTCCTGAGGTACAGGCTGAATTGGATATTATTTGCCAAATTGGCATTTGGCTTAGCCTTTTTTCTGGGGGCTTCTGATTGTTATGGCAAGAAAGACTGAGGAAGTGACTTTGGCTGCTTCCTTTTGTATCGGACACCCTGACGTCTTTTACAACCGATGGCAGCCGACGTCATTTTTACTTATCTTTTCTATTCTGGCCGACTGACTGCTACCGGGAGCCGGATAACCCATTTGTTAGTACTGCAACAGTGAATACACTCGAACAGCTACATTTATGGTAAATGTACACAACTGTACTTTCTGTGCCCTCTTTAAAGCGAGAACAATTCGTTGTAGAGCTCTTATTGTAGCCAGGTATTTTCATCTTTCTTCTTCGCATTCCAAAATGGCATCCATGAGCCAACAATCTTTAGACATTCCGAAAAAATGTAAGGATAAAGATAGAGACAGACCACATAAGGCTAAGCCTTCCAACAACTCTACCGCTAAGCAGGTCGTCGGTTCTCTGGGGTTCAGTGAGGCGCCCTTGATGCTCGATTCAATACCTTCGCAGGCCTCTACTGAGACCCTTTCAGAGTCCAGTATGCCACAGAAATCTTCGTCTTCCGAGACTGTGATTGTCAATGCCTTGGTTGGGTCCGGAGCCATGATGCAGGCACCAGCTTCCGTGGAGCTTTGTCATACTACTGAATCTAGACAAAAATCGTCTTCTCATCCGACTACCATTTCTTTCAGACCGAGGGATACTCTTAGGCCTAGAAGCAAGGCCACTTCTATGAAAACTACCTCTAGTCACTATTTTACTCTTGCTCCACCACCCCAAGCTCAAATGCTTAAAATGGCAGAGGATCTTATCACCCTTATCAGGGGTAGTCAGGCCACAACTTCTAAAAGGAAAAGAGAACTTTCTCCTGAAATACTGACAGAACTGGATTCTGAGGAGTCTTATTATTCAGATTTTGAAGAACAGCAACCTCTGACTGCCTATGAGGATTCAGATGCAGAGGAATCCATTCCTTCTGCCTCCCCACCAGAAGATCTTTCCTTTGGGGAAACCCTTCACACCCTAGGGAACATTTCCATTGGGAATCCCAGGACTTCCCTCAGTCTAAGAAAAGACTAAGAGAGTTTCTAGACCTGCCCCAGCACAGACCTTTGGTCATCTCTTCAATATTAGAAGTGGTGGATGATGTTCATAGGTAGGTACTAGACTATCTGCCCAAAGGCATTTATAAGCCTAACCAGAATGTGTTGGCTTTTGCTGCCCCCTTAGATTAGTTCCCCGTGCCTCTGTCCAGCAGAGCCACTTAAGTGATCCCCGGGGTAAACTTTCTGTTTCCCATCCACTCGTCAAGGTTTTTCTTGAAGAGTGTTAGCAAGGAGCTCTGCCTAATGTAGATTAGAATCTTGTTTTAAAGCATGGGAAGTCTCTGGGTCAGGAATCTATCCCTCCAGCGCATCCTATTTATTGTTGTGGTGAGGTTTAGATCCCTAGAGTGTGTGGCTCGAGTAGATAAGCTTTTCTTTAGGTGGAGCATGTCCATCAGTTCTGGGTTGGACATGGCCTTGTATGTCAGGCAGAGATCACCTCTGAGTAGGCGGTATGCAACTGAGTACAGCTGGAGATTCTTCAGTCGAGCTGCATAGGGCATCCGTTTGAGGCCAGTGATCCTCTTGGTGAGGTACTTCTGTGGTCTTTCCAGCTGTTGCAGGTGTCTTTTAAGATACATCCCAAATGGGGCGTGGTACTCTATGATGGGTCTGATGAGCGATGAATAGAGGGGCACAATGACTTCTTTTGATTTGGATGCGAACCCTTTTGTGATAAGGTGGGCCATGTAGAAGGATTTTCTAACCACTTTGGCAATGTGATTATCAAAGGAGAGATTACTATCTACTTGGGTCCCAGATCTTTTATTACGTCTTCAGTATTTAGGGGGCTACCACCTATGTGGTAGTTTGTGGGTACTTTGTTTTTTTTTCCATTGGGGATGACTATGCACTTTTTGTCATTTAGCTTGAGGCCATGATTTTGACACCAGGTATCTGTCTCATTGATACCCTTTTGGAGGATCATTGATACCCTTTTGGAGGATGTCTGTGTCAGCCGGAAAGTCAATTATAGCCCCTAGTTTGCAGTTGTCTGCGAACTTTGTCAGCCATAGTCCTCCTGTGCTTGCCTGTACCTCTGAGTAGTATATGCCAAACAGGAGGGGTCCTAGGACTGAGCCCTGGGGAATGCCACTTGTAACCGGTTTAGAGTCAGACCTAACTCCCGCAACTCTTACCATGTGGGTTCTGTCCGTGAGCCAGTTGGCAACCCATCTTATGACGTTTGGGTTTATGTTCAGGATGGTGAGCTTGTCTATAATACCAGAATGGGGAATGATGTCGAAGGCCTTTGCGAGGTCTAGGTAGGCTGTGTGTACCACCTTTCCCTAATCTGTAGCCTTGGTAACTGTCTCAAAGAAGTCCACAAGGTTTAGGAGGCATGATTTGCCCTTAACAAAGCTGAACTGGGTAGGGTCCAGTGTTTGGAGGTTCCCAATGTCTCTGTTAATGAGTTCCATGATGATGCGCTCCATAGCCTTGCAGACCAAGCTAGTCAGGTTTATAGGGCAATAGTTCCCGGGGTCTGTTGTGGTTCCACCTTTGTGGAGCGGAATAACCGTTGCTGTGTGCCAGTCTATGGGTACATAACATGTGGAGAGGCTGAGTTTGAACAGTGTGTTTAGGTCAGGGGTTAGTTCGTCTTTTAGCTTGTGTAGGACGCAGCCTGGAACGCTGTCCGGTCCCATTGATGCAGTGTTTTTGGCTTTGGAAAGGGCTGTTTTCACCTGAGTGTCTGTGATTTCAGGGGCTCTACATTCTTCTGGTATGGTTATGGGCCCTTTTGGGGGTGAGACGGGGGTGAAGTTTGCGCTGAACCTGTCTGCCAGAATGTTGGTGATATTGGTCGGTTCAGTGTATTTTGTACCATTCTGCACTAACTCCGAGCAGATCTGAGCATTGCCACTTAGATTCTTCACATAGCTAAAGAATGCCTTGTGATTATTTTTGGAGTCCTTGGCAATTTTTCTTTCGAAACTCACCTTGGGTGATTTTATGAGGGATCGTAGTTTCTTGCTGATACTCATCAGAGATGTCTTCGCTTCTTGGGATTTTACTTTTTTCTTTACTAGTTTCCTCCTCCTATTGTATAGCTTGTTTATGGCAGGAGTTGACCAGACTGGTTTCCTTTTCTTGGAGGAGTGAGTCTTGGTTTTGCTTGGGATAGCACAATCCATGCATTCTTGTAGGTGCCCGTAGAATGCATTAGTTAAGGATTTTGCAGCTTGGACAACATTATCCTTCAGCATGGGGGCTTTGAAACTTTCCACCTTGGTCTTAAGTTAACATGAAGTTTGCTTTTGAAAAGTTTTTCACAGTGGTTTCCTTGTGCGGGTTGGGGGGTGGAATGTGGATATCCAAAACTATTTGTTTATGGTCAGATCTAACCAGCGAGGGGTTGACCTCTGGTATGGAGCACCGGTCACCCATGTTGGTGATGACCAGGTCCAATATGTTGTCACCTCTGGTGGGAGTGTTGACCAGTTGATCCAGGGCGTTTGAGTTTATAAATTCTAGAAAATGTTGGGCAAGGGAGTTAGTACTTGAGTAGTTCTCCCAGTTAATGTTTGGATAATTGAAGTCACCCAATGTTAGGTTGTTTGGTAGGACCTTTATATTTTCCAGTGTTTCCAGAAAGGCGGAATGGGGGTCCTGGGACATGGTGGGTGATCTGTAGCAAGCTACAATTTGAATTGCAGTTTTGCCCATTGTTAGTTGCACTTGGATGATCTCTCTGAAGCATCTTGCTGTGCCACTAACCTGGAGGTGTGGGTATCCTTGATGAATATGGATACGCCCCTGCCTTTTGTATTTCGGTCCGGGTTCTGTGGCTGAAATGTATGGTGTGAGTTGTAGCCTGGTAGTGCTGGGGTGCTCTCTGGAGCCTTAAACCAGGTTTCTGTTACTGCACATATATCGATTTTCTCCATACTGAGGAGTGCCCTCGAGTGTGTGCATTTGAGGTTTAGACTTATGGCATTGAGTAGCATTACCCTCAGTTTTTTGTAACTTGTGCTATTTACTGTGGTGGGTGTGTCTTTTGAGCCTTGCCTAAAAAAGGCACTATGGGGGTGGCAAGAGCCTTGGCCAGTATTCGAAAGCCCAAGGGTGACAGGTGCAAACCGTCTCTTGCGAAGCAGCGTGGCTTGTCGAGCATGTCATCCCAGGCATACAGACACTGGATCCCCCTTGAATGACACCCGAAACTTAGCCAGTTGTTGAAATTAATATTTTTTTCTTTATACCGTGGTACCATTCTTGGTGAAGGCAGGATGCTACTCAGGGTCATGGTCATACCGGCCTGGGCTACAAGATCAGAGAGCTCTTCCATGTCTCTCTTCATGTAATCCAGAGAGGTGCAGCTCATGTCATTCACACCAACATGGACAATGACAGTGTCGTATTTGTACTTGTTTTGGAGTGACCTGAGTGCTTGTGTTATGTGGCGGATCCTGGCACCCGACAAGCAGCTAACAGTAACCTTCTCCTTATTCAGCCTAGTGAGTGGGGCGTCAGTGTGCCTGACTTTAGAGTCACCTATTACTAGTATGTTGGGTATGTTATTTTGCCTTAAGGGCTGTGAGAGCATGGCACACTGGTTTTGTGAAGTATGTGGTTTCATGATTTGTATTGGGTGGGTGGTGGTTTCTTGGATGTCTGTTTTGGAGGTCTCCTTTGCTTTTGCAGATTTTTATTTAGAGCCTCTGAGTATGTTTTCGTGCATTTGTGTGTGTTTTTTGCCGGTGCTGGTTTAATGGGTCTATATGAGACTGGTGGTGTGATGCAAGTATTTCCCTTCTCCTCTTGACTTGTCTGATCCAGCCTTGGGTTGAGAGGGCTTAGCCTCCAGTTTGGCTGTATAATTGCATCTCTCACATGTATTACTGTTTGGTGGTAGGAGGAGAGGGTTGTCTGTGTACATGAGGCAGTTGTAACATATCCTCAAAATGCCCAGATTCACCAGTTGGACTGGAGAGTACGCCTGAAACTGCCCTTTGGACATGCCTGGATAGGTACAGTGATCTGTTTTACTGAATGGCTGGTAAGGTTGAATAGTGAGCCTTGTCCTGGACAGTATAGGAGGGTCTAGTGCTAGGGTTTATAAGTGCTTGCTATGAGTTTTGAGCAAGTGCCGGGCTGAGAAATGAATGGCTTGAGTGCTTAAGTTGAAAGTTTGTCTAGTTCCAAGGGAAAAATTGAAAAGGAGACTTTGTGGAGTCAGGAATAGTTATACCCTAGCTAACCGGCGCTGCCTAGCGTGCAAAACCGGGCAAATGCGGTATTTATAGCAGGGAAATGAAAGAGAGAGAAATTAGCCCAAAATGGCCAATAAACTACTATTTTTTGGGCTGAAACCACTCCTCCAGGGACCAATAGGCTGCTCAAAGCTCCCCTCTCTCACAGGTGAACAGAGAAACTTCCTTCTATCCAAGTAAGGTATGGGCAAACACAGAGATTTGTAACACAGCCCTGAAAACTGGACTACTAGCTTAGAAAGGTGGGAAACGAGTATATATATATATATATATATATCTATATATATATATATATATATATATATATATTATTTATTTATTATTTTTTTTTTTTTTTTCAGAAAATAAAGCAGATACAATAAAAAAACACTTTAAATGCAAAGAAAAGGATACTTATTGTTATATACCTCAGATCAGTTGTAGTCAATGCCCTATTACCCAATTAACCAGAAAAAAGCTCAGAACTGAGCCCTGCTCCAGCAGTCTTCAATCAGACAAGTTCTAGCTGCACACTCCTGCTGCTAGGGTGCAGGGGAACCTTCTCTAAAAAAAAAATGGCCTGGGTCAGTGCTCAAGTTATACAAACAAAGCTAGATTCAGCAGGCCTGAATCTGGTCTATGCTACAGTAACAAGGCGCACCAATTTCAGAAAGAAACAGTTCAAATAAACAGGCACAATAAGCCTGTGACCAGAAATTCCCAGCTCAGAAGGGCAGAATCCAGCCTCCCACAAGAGTGCAGACCACAAACCTTCTTAATGTAAAAAACCTGACCCAAAGCCCAAGTGCTTAAACCAGAACTAATGCACTTTAGAATAACAGACACTAAGCCTTCAATAAGCAACTTCCAACTCAGAAGGATGTACGCTACATGTCCTGCCACAACACTGCAGACCACAAACCTTCCTAATGTGAAACAACTGGTCTGAAGCCCAATTGTGAAATCCAAAGGTTTAGAATAACAGTTGCAGTTTAATCGGCTACTAACAAGCAGTAATAAATGCAGCAGAATAAATGCTGTTAAGTACTTTTAAGAACAGGCAGCAAGAGCAAAATAAGTAATAAAGTAAGAAACACAAACACAGTAAAAGCCGATGAATAAAAGTGCAAACATTTTTTTCTTCTCTCTGTATTAGGTAGAATGAGCTAATGACACTAGACTGGGAGGAGTGTCACAGATAAAATATACAGTAGGGGCAGGCAATTGCAAAACCACCAAGTATAAAAAGAAAACACCAATAGGGGATGATAGCACTTTCAACAGAGATCAGAAGCCAGCAAATATTATATATCTAAATCAATCAAGCAAAAGCAATTAGGATACTGTAGAACTTTGGAAAGAAGTGCCAAAAAAAAATACTTATCAATTTATATTTCGAGTTGTTTCAGTAGCACTCTCAGTCAGAACTCAATTAGATTCAAGCAATGAATGCAGAGGTAACAAACAGGAAATATTAATTACACTAGCAAATCTTGAGACAGTCAGATAAAACACACAAGTTGTTTGGCCAGTATTTAACACAGCAGGATGTCTTCCATGAATCCAGCTTAGCTCCTGACACCCTTCCATCTACTCCCAGAAAAACCTGACAGGTATTACAGAGTACCGGATTCTCAGAAATACCTGTACAGAAATCCTGCTGCAGACTTGGAGGTCATTACATAGGGACCAAAAGGAGCTAAAGCTAGTTCTGCAAAGAATCCTATTCCTTCTGACGAGGACTCCAGAGCTCTGGACAGATGGGGTAAAAAAAGTATACACCTCTGCAACCTTAGCTATCAGAGCACTCAACTATCAGTTCCACATGTTAAAATATCAACAACACGCTTTGGAACTATTAAAACAAAAGATTTCAACCTTTGCTGACTGCGCCAATTCAAAAGAGTTAGCAGATTTAATGTATTCTACTTGCAAAGTGGCCAAACACTCATTTCACTGTGGATATGACGCCCTATAAGCCTCAAGCAGGGCAGCAGTATCAGGATCTGTTATTAGTAGACATGCATGGTTGAATGAACAACAACTCCCTGATCATGTCAAATCTAAATTACTTGATGCACCCTTGGATAAGGACCGCTTGTTTGGAGTAAAAGCAGAAGAGGTGCTTAAAAAGATGGAAGACAACGCAAAATCTATGCAAACAGTAAAATATTTCTTTCAGGTACAACCTCTTAGGTTCAGCAGGAATTTTCCATCAAAGCACTGGTCCTTTCCTGTACCTAGCAAACAGGGGCAAGGTAAGCCCCACGGGGACAGACCACCCAGACTCTTATCCCAGGGACAGCAGAGAATCAAACAGTGGACCACTTCTGCTCCAAAGTCAGGGAGATGTTCTTCATGTATCACTGTTCCAGTCATCACACTTGGGTTGTCTGCCTGCAGGTATACCTCAGTCGTTCCAAATACCAGAAACTTAGTATTTCTGCGTCTGTTGCTGCCACTCCAGGTCTGACGTTGGGTCGTCAGGGGTATAAAAACAAGCAGCCGACGTCATTACATCAGTGTAGCCGACGCCATTACATCAGTGTTTCTTGCTGAGGAGCCCGAAGAAGAAGCAGTTCGCACGAGTGCCGGTCGGACGCTACCTTAGTTTTCGTTTCCGAATTGAATCATCCTGAAGTCTTCTAAAGCTAAGTACCCCATTGGGGATCCTTTTTTCTTGCTCTAACCGATGTCAGAAAAAGTTAACAATTGTCTTGCCTGTGGAAAGCAAATACCACACCGATATTTAGGCCCAGACCACGACGTACTTCGCTGTCAGTTTTGTGCCTTGTTCAACTCCAGAACTATTCGTTGTCAGGCCCTTATTGTCACTAAATACTTTCTTTCTCGATTTCTGTATTCAGAAATGGCTTTGGTAAGCCATCTGAATACCGATCTTCCGAGAAAACGTAAGGATAAAGACAGACCGCACAGGTCTAAAACTGCAGATGACGCTTTCGTTAAGCTAGTCGCTGGTACTTAGTGAGGTGCTTCTGCAGCCCCTAATGTTCGCTTCAGTGGATTCCCAGGCCCCTACCGAGACTCGTTCGGAGTCCGATATGCCGCGCAACTCTTCTTCGACTACAGAACCTGCGGATGTCTCTACCTTGGATGGGTCTGAAGCCGCTGAGCAGGCACCGGCTTCTGAGGAAGTTCTTCGCACTGCTAATCTTTGATACAGGCCGACGACTTCTTTTGCAGCTTCAGTTCTGTCTAAAACTACCGAGTTTCTAAGGCAAGAGTACGTGCTACGCTTAAAAAACCGACAACCCAAACTCATACACCTGCTTCCTTGCCACAACATCAAATGCTTAAAATGGCAAACGACCTTATTATGCTGATAAGGGGAAGTCAGCTTTCCCCTGCTAAGAGAAAGAGACATGTCCCCAGCAGCTTTAACAGCCCAAGAGTCCGATGATTATGAAGACATGCCTTTATCTGCGTATGAGGATTCAGATGCAGAGGAATCCATTCCCTCTGCTTCTCCTTCAGAGGATTTTTCTTTTGGTGAAACCTTACATACTTTGAGAGCCTTTCCACTGGGAATGCCAAGACTATCCTCAATCCAAAAAGACTCAGAGAATTTTTAGATTTGTCACAACATAGGCCTTTAGCAATACTCCCAGTCCTGGATGTTGTGGATGATGTCTTTATGGAGTCCAGTTTAACTCCTGATACCTTATCCCCTGCTTCTAGGAAATCAGACAGGTGCTACAGAGTTCCTGACTCTCACAAATTCCTTTTCAAAATTCCTACTGCTGACCCAGAGGTCATCTCCCAGGGGCCTAAAGGCATCAAAGCAACTATAGCTAAGAATCCCACCCCTTCGGACAGGGATTCCAGAGCTTTAGACAAATTGGGTAAGAAAGTATACACCTCTGCAACTCTCGCCATTAGAGCTTTGAATTGCCAGTTTCACATGCCGACGTACCAACAACATATTATGGAATTTATTAAGGAAAAAAATGGCTACCTTTACAGACTGTGCAGAGAATAAAGAATTACAAGAGCATAGGCATTCTGCAAGCCAAGTCAGCAAGCATACTTTGCAATGTGGCTTTCATGCCCTAGAAGCATCTTGCAGGGCAGCAGTCATTGGTTTTGTACTGAGAAGGCATGCTTGGCTTAAGGAACAGACCTTGCCAGACCATGTCAAATCAAAATTAGTAGACGCTCCTTTGAACAAGGACAATCTCATTGGCACCAGAGCAGAAGAGGTTCTTAAAAAGATGGAAGAAAAAGCTAAATCTGTGTAGACAAACTTCTTGCAAGTCCAGCCTGCTAGATTCAGTAGGCATTGCCCCTCAAAACATTGGTCCTTTCCAGCCCCCTCAAGGCCATCTCAAAATAGACCCAGGGGAAACAGACTCCCAGACTACAGTCTCAGGGTGTGCAGAGATCTAAGCATCGGAGTGCCTCCACTTCAAAAACAGGGAGCGCTTAGCCACCCCCTTATGGAAAGAATTCACGATGACTTCTCAACTCCACTCCCCACCTCTGTCCAACTGCTTGTGCCGCTAGGAGGAAAACTTGCCCATCATGCAAAAAACTGGACTTCCATCACCAAAGACCGATGGGTCCTCAACATTGTATCTCAGGGTACAAATTTTGCTTCGTCACTGCCAACCCCAAAAGGGTTCTCGGACCTTCCTCCAAACCAGTGTGCAGAGGCACAAAACCAAGTTCAATCCCTGCTCTCTTTAAGGGCAATTCAACCTGTTCCTACAGAACAGATACGTCCAAGGGTTCTATTCCAGACTTTTCCTGGTACCCAGAAAAGAGGGCACTTGGCGCCCAATCCTAGAACTTTCCATTCTAAACACCTTCCTGGTGGTACCAAAATTCAAAATGCTCACCCTGCAGCAGCTCAACCCTAGACTTAAAAGAAGCCTATCTGCACATCCCTATTAGGGACGCTTGCAGGAAATATTTGCATTTCAGGGCAGGATCTATGTATTATCAGATGATCTTCGTGTTTCACTGTTGCAGTCATCACACTTGGGTTATCTGCCTGCAGGTAACCCTCAGTCGGCCTGAATACCAGAGACTCAGTATTTCTGCGTCGTTGCTGTCGCTCCAGGACTGACATCAGGTTGTCAGGGGTATAAAAACAGGCAGCCGACGCCATTACATCAGTCTTTCTGGCCGAGGAAGTAATCCACAAAGTCCGACTAATGACTGTGAGCCGATGAACTTGTAAAAAAGTACAATTTTATTCTTATCAAATGAAGCGCTTTTCTTTGGCACAAATGTGTCAACTTCTTCGGATTCAAAACGTATTTGTAAAATACACACACCGCTTAAAACAACTCGTTCTGTCATGTGATTGGCATCAGCTGATACTATTATGCTAGTACCTGCACTTATTTAAAGTAATATTACATGTAGAAGGCAAATTTTCATATATGAAGCGTATCAAAACATGTTGTACACCTTGTTGCAACATTTAACAAACAATAATACTAGTCTAACAAATTAACTACCTTAAGCAGCCAATATTGACTGTTTATGGAGGTCAATTGATGTTCCAGTAAAAAGAATAAAACTTATAACGATCCTACTGGAATGACAGTTCTAAGAAGTCATGAATTATTACCCAGGCATGAACCCGAAATGGTTCTATAATATCAATTAGCACCATTTTACAATACAGGTAAAATTGTATTAAATATTGGAAATGTTGAAGATGTAGTAATAGCCAATACAATTGTACACTTTGTGCCCAAGTATTAATTTGAGCAACTGCCTCAAGAAGTCAGAATTTACCATTGATCGACTCCATTTTTCCAATAAAATACAAAAGTTTGAAATACGTTAAAAATTTAAGATTACTAAAAGGCTATTAGAGGCTAAACCCCCAAAAATTAACTTCTAGTTAAAAATAACTAGACTACTAAATAACGTAATAAAAACCACGATGTTCATCGTGTTTCACTGTTGCAGTCATGACTGTAGGGTTCTCCCCTGCCGGCAGGCAGTCCTCGGTCGGCCAGAATCCCAAAGTCTGGGTCCGGCGTCAGCTGTTCAGCCATGCTCCCTGACGTCAGAGCGCCAGGAGTACAAAGCTGACAGCCGACGCCATGTTCTCCAGTCTTTCTTGCCGTGCGGTGATAGCAGTTCGCAAGTGCCGGTCGGCTGACTCCTGACAATCTTTTCTGAACAAACTTCAGTCCGAAGACTTTCTTCTCCTACTCAAAGCTAAGTACCCCGTTGGGGAAACTTTTTTCTTGTTCCAGTCCGATGTCAGAAAAAGTTAATAATTGTATTTCATGTGGGAAGCAAATATCTCATAAGGATTTTCATTCTTACTGTATTCCTTGCTTAGGCCCTGACCACGACGTAGCTAGTTGTCAGTTTTGAGCTAGATTCAATCAACGTACAATTAAAGGAAGGTACGATTTTGCATTTCATTACTTTGGTAGGAGTTTTAATTACAAAATGTCATCGGATACGGTTCCGGCTACCGGAGTTCACAAACGACGCAAGGACAAAGACAGGCCTCCGAGGTCCAAATCTGACGATATCGTACAAGCAGAGCCAGCTTCAGGTTCGGCCGTCATCAGTGAGGCGCTTTTGCAGCCCCTGTCGTCGGCCATTTCGGAACCGATGGCCGAAACGGACTCCCACGAGGAGCCAACTAGGCCTTTGAATATTTCTGTCGCAGGACCTTTGGACAATGCTCCTTCGGATGGGTCCGGAACCGCTGTGCAGGTACCGGCTTCCGAAGGGGTTTTCAGGCCTACTCAGCTTCTAATAAAGGCAAAGCCAAAGACAAAGGCAAAGACTCCTTCCAAATCAAAGACTGCAACACAGGCTTCTTCTGATCCGGCTCCCAAGTCACAGAAACAGTTACTTAAGATGGCGGGGGACTTGCTTACTATGATTAGGGGTTCACATCCCCCTCCAGATAAAAGGCCAAGGCAGGAAGTTTATTATGACTCCTCTGATCAGGCTTCTGTTTCTTCAGTTTCTTCTTCTGACCAGGAATATTCTTTCCCTCCTTATGAGGATTCTGATGCTGAGGAATCCATTCCTTCAGCTTCTCCCCCTGAGGATTTCTCTTTTGGGGAAACTTTGCATGAAATGAGGGAACATTTCCACTGGGAAGGACAGGAGTATTCGGAATCTAAGAAAAGACTAAGGGATTTTCTTCTTCTTCCCCAACATAGACCCCTGGCTATTCCTCCTATTTTGGATATTGTGGATGATGCTTTTTCAGAGGCTAACTTAACCCCTGACTCTTTTCCTCCTGCTCCTGTTAAGCCTGACAGTTATTACAGGGTTCCTGATTCCCACCAGTTTTTATACAAGAACCCTACTGCTGACCCTGAAACCATTTCTCAGGGTCCTAAGGGAGTTAAGGCCGCTTCTGCTAAAAAAACCCATTCCCACTGAGAAGGATACCAGATCTTTAGAAAGATGGGGCAAAAAAGTGTACACTTTTATTAGGGCTTTAAACTGTCAGTTTCATATGCTGAAATACCAGCAATTTCTCCTGTCTGTTTTAAAACAAAAGCTAACTTATATTTCCGCCTGTGCAGATGATAAGGAATTACATGACTTAATGCATGCCACTGAACAAGTTGGGAAGCATGGTTTACACTGTGGATTTGATGCCTTGGAGGCTTCTTGTAGGGCTGCTGCCTCTGGCACAGTAATTAGAAGGCATGCATGGTTAAAGGAACAAAATTTGCCAGATCAAGTAAAAGCTAAATTATTAGATGCTCCTGTTCAGCATAATGTTTTGTTTGGATCTAAAGCTGAAGAGGTGATTAAAAAGATGGAGGACAAGGCAAAATCCATGCAAACAGTTAAAGATTTCTTACAAGTACAGCCACCCAGATTTAGCAGGAATTGGCCTACAAAAAATTGGTCCTTTCCCATTTCAGACAGGCCTCAGAGGGGTAGATACAGACGCTCCCAAGGAAGGCCTCAAACACAAGCCTCTTATAGACCAAGACAGTGGACTGCTTCCACCCCTAGGGGAGGAGAGGCCAGGTCGCAAGCTCATAGGAAACAGACTCAATGACTCCCTCTGTTGGGCTGCAGGAACTTCTTGCCTGGAAGCCCCTCTCGGAGGAAAACTTTCTCTTTTTCACCTAAATTGGACTCGTATAACCCAAGACAAGTGGGTTCTGGATGTGGTTTCAAGAGGTTACAAATTCCATTTTCATACCCTACCAAGGCCAAGCGGATGGCCAGATCTTCCAAAACATCAATGGACAGAGGCCTTAAACCAGGTGGAAGCTCTTTTGGCTATGAAAGCCATCAAACTAGTTCCACTTTCAGAGATGGGACAAGGTTTTTACTCAAGGCTCTTTCTAGTCCCCAGGAAGCAAAATTCATGGAGACCCATTCTGGATCTGTCAGTCTTGAACACTCTTCTAGAGATACCAAAATTCAAGATGCTTACTCTACAGCAGCTACTTCCAATGCTGACCAAAAATGCATGGATGGTAACTTTGGATTTAAAGGAGGCATATTTACACATTCCCATCAGGCAGGAACGCAGAAAATACCTCGGGTTCAAGGCCGGATCGAGGCACTTTCAATTCTCTGCGCTGCCCTTTGGATTGTCTACTGCGCCCAGGGTCTTCACCAAATGCCTGGCTCCAGTAGTAGCTTATTGCAGACTCAAGGGAATTCAAATTTACCCTTATCTGGACGACTGTCTTATTCAGGCAGACACAAGGAGGTCTTACTCCAGCATCTACAGTTTGTTCAGAATCTTCTCAAGTTCCTGGGATTCACTGTAAACATAAAAAAGTCAAATCTGACACCCTCACAACAGATAATTTTTCTGGGCGCTTCTCTAAACACACAACCCAGATGGCATTTCTGACATATGAAAAACAGTTACAGCTGGCTTCAACTTTCAAAACCGTGGCAACTTTAACTCAGCTATCTGCAAGGAGATTCCTGCAGGCTTTGGGTTACATGGCCTCCTGCATCCTTCTCGTACCATATGCAAGACTACATATGAGGAAAATACAGTGGTACCTAAAAAGTGTATGGTCTCAGCATTGCCACAGTTTAGACATACTGATCTCCGTCCTGCCTTGTCTTCAAAAGGAATTCCTTTGGTGGTCCAAGGCATGTACTCTAAACAAAGGAAAACCCTTCTGTCTGCCTCCTGCCACTCAGATACTAACCATGGATGCCTCAGATTATGCATGGGGAGCCCATTTTCAGGGCAACTGTCTGCAGGGCCTTTGGACAAAGGATCAGAAGCACCTGCATATCAATTTAAAGGAAATGTTAGCCGTTCAGGAAAGCTCTATTGGCCTTCAGGAATCTTCTACTACCAGGACAACTACTGATACGGACAGACAACACCACAGTTATGTGGTACCTAAACAAGCAAGGGGGATCTCATTCCTACCCCCTTTGCAGACTAGCCATGGATCTGTGGAACACAGCTCTAGCTTGCAATCTGGACCTTCAAGCTCAGTTTCTACCAGGGAAGCAAAACTTCCTGGCAGACAGTCTGAGCAGAAACCTTTCGGACCCACACGAGTGGATGCTGGACACCGAAATATTCAGGATGATAACAGCAGTCTGGGGATGTCCTCACATAGACCTCTTTGCATCCCACCTCAATCATCAACTACAGATTTTTTGCACCAGGACTTTCCACGAACAAGCTTGGAAAATGGATGCACTATCATTCAGTTGGAGAAACCTCTCGGGATATGCCTTTCCGCCTCTTCCTCTTCTTCCACGGGTATTATTAAAGATCAGACAGGACAAGCCCAAGATGATAATCTTGATGGCCCCAAATTGGCCTTGACAGTTTTGGTACCCAACTCTGAAAAACCTATGTGTGGAGCCCCCTTGGGTTTTACCACAGACTCCGAACCTTCTGTCCCAACACCAGGGTCAGGTTCTACACTCCCATGTCAGAACTCTCAGCCTGGCGGCCTGGTTAATCCAGGGTCTTTGATTCATTCTCTCCTACCCAAGCAGGTTATGGATGTCATTTTAGAAGCCAGACGTCCTAGCACTAGAAAATCTTATGCAGGAAAATGGAAAAGATTTTGTTCCTGGATGCAGGCTCAGGATTCTGATCCTCTTCTTCCTAACATTCCTTTGATTTTACTTTACCTGACAGATCTCTTACATAAGGGTCTCTCTTTCTCTTCCATTAAGATACATGCCTCTGCTATTTCCGTTCATTACAATACACACCCTCCAATCTTTTCCCACCAGCTCATGAGACAGTTTCTCAGAGGAGCTAATAACTTAAGACCTCCTAGATCTCCTCCCATTCCTGCTTGGGATCTCAACTATGTTTTGGAAAAGCTCACCTTACCTCCTTTTGAGCCTGCTGCCTCTTCTGACATCAAGTTTTTATCTTGAAAAACAGCCATCCTGTTAGCTCTGACCTCTGCCAGGAGAGTTTCAGAGTTGCAAGCTCTTATGGCTGTGGAACCTTATATTATTTTTCATCAAGACAGGGTGTCTTTAAGGACTAATCCTACTTTCATTCCTAAGGTGGTTTCCAAAGTGGCTTTAAATCAAACTATTCACTTGCCAACTTTTATCCCCACTCCTCAAAATAAAGGGGAAAGGAACTTACATGGACAGAACCAAGGACATCAGAAAATCAGAGCAATTGTTTGTTTCTTATGCTTCAAGTTCCCAAGGTAAAGCCATTTCAAAACAGACCATTTCTAAATGGATTGCTCATGGAATCAGATTTTGTTATTCACACCATGGAAAGCAAATCCCAGGGAGTATACGGACTCATTCTACCAGAGCTGCTGCCACTTCAGCTGCCTTCCTCAGGGGAGTTCCTACCAAAGACATTTTGGAAGCTGCAACTTGGAGTTCAGTGCATACTTTTTCAAAGCAGTACAATCTACCTCTCTACTCTAAGTCTAGGGTAGGCTTTGCTTCTGCAGTCTTGCAGGGCCTTTTAGCCGCCCCTTCTACTTTATGACCACCTCCCTTTCATTCTGCTTTGGGATTCTACCCTACAGTCATGACAGAAACAGTGAAACACGATGAACATAGTACAGTTGTGTACACTTACCATAAATGTAGATGTTCGAGTGTCTTCACTGTTGCAGTCTGGGTTTCCCTCCCTCCTGTCCCCTCTTATTTTTACTTTTGTGTGGTTCCTTTTTTCACCATTCTTCTGAGGTGTATTTGCAAAGGATATGGGACCGTACTCATTTTGGGACTCCTGACATCTGGGGCAAGAAAAACTGGAGAACATGGCGTCGGCTGTCAGCTTTGTACTCCTGGCGCTCTGACGTCAGGGAGCATGGCTGAACAGCCGACACCGGACCCAGACTTTGGGATTCTGGCCGACCGAGGACTGCCTGCCGGCAGGGGAGAACCCTACAGTCATGACTGCAACAGTGAAGACACTCGAACATCTACATTTATGGTAAGTGTACACAACTGTACTTTTTGAGGTACATTGTTTTAACCCAAGAGGTCAACTTCATCTATTTAAGCTCTTTAACTTTAAGAGGCAAGCGATGTTGCAGGCATCATTCATGCCAGGACTTAAAAATGCATTTAGTCTCACCTGCCATAACAGCTCTCGCTCTTCGAGCATCAAGTTAAATGGTCCACCCCTCACGTCAAAGCTCACATGATCTGTAATTTTAAAATGGAATTTGTGGTTACTATGTTCATAGGTTCATAGGTTCATAGGTTCATACTAGGCTATCTGCCCGAGGGCATTTACAAGCCTAGCCCATAGTTTTGTGGCTTACGCCACCCCTTTAGTATGGGGAACTATACCCATTATTTTGCTGTGCCTCTGTCGAGCAGTGACACTGAGGTAATCCCTGGGGTATATCTGCGATCTCCCATCCATTGGTCAAGATTTCTCTTGAACAAGGCCAGCGAGATGCTCTGCCTCACATATACCGGGATTTTGTTCCACAGCATAGGGTGATGAATCTATCCCTCCAGCACGTCCTATTAATAGCCGTGTCGAGGTTTAAGTCTCCCGCCCTTGTGGCTCTGACGGATCTAGATTTTTTGAGGTGAAGCATATTCATCAAATCTGGGTTTGGCATGGCCTTGTATGTTAGGCAAAGGTCACCTCTGAGCAAGCGGTTACTGAATAGAGCTGGAGTTCTTTCAGTCGGGCAGCATAGGACAGATGTTTGAGACCCTTTATCCTTTTGGTGAGGAACTTTTGTGGCCTCTCCAGCTGCTGCAAGTGTCGGGTCAGATACATTCGAATGGGGCATTGTACTCAATCATTGGTCTGATGAGTGATGAGTATAGGGAGACTATGACCCCTTGATCTAGATGAGAATCCCTTCATGATAAGGTGGGCAATGTAGAAGGTCTTCCTAACTACTTTAGCCACATGGGTGTCGAATGACAGACTACTATCAACCTGGGTCCCCAGGTCCCTGATAACTTCTTCTGTGCTCAGTGGATTGCCACCTATTTGGTAGCTAGGGGTAACCTTGTTTTTCCCGAAGGGTATGACTATGCATTTTTGGCATTTAACTTTAGGCCGTGGCTCTGGCACCAGTTATCCGCTTCTGTGAGACCCTTCTGAAGGATATCTGTGTCAGATGTGTTTCTACTATGGCCCAGTTTGCAGTCATCTGCAAACTTTGTCAGCCATAACCCTCCTGTGTTTGCTTGTACTGGAAAAGTAGATGCCAAACAAGAGTGGGCCCAGGACTGAGCCCTGTGGTACACCACTTGTGACAGGCTTTGAGTCTGACATGGCGCCAGCAACTCTGACCCTGTGGGTTCTGTCACTCAGCCAGTTTGCAACCCATCTTGTGATGTATGGGTTAACATTTAAGCTGATGAGTTTTTCAATGATACCCGAGTGGGGTATTGTATCAAGGCCTTCGCCAGATCGAGGTAGGCTGTATGGACTGCCTTTCCTCGTCAATGGCTTTGGTGACTGTTTCAAAAAGTCAACCAAGTTTAGAAGGCATGATCTGCCTTTGACAAAGCCAAACTGGGATGGATCCAAAGTCTGCAAATTCCCTATGTCTTTATTTATGAGGTCCATTATGATCCTCTCCATGGCTTTGCAGATAAGGCTTGTCAAGCTAATGGGCGGTAATTTCCAGGGTCGGTGGAGGCACCGCCTTTGTGAAGTGGGACCACAGTTGCAGTGCGCCACTCCTGGGTAATGCATCCAGAGGTAAGACTATGATTAAACAGCTGTCCTAGCTGTGGGTTTAATTCCTCGTTGAGTTCGTGGAGCACACAGCCGGGACACCATCAGGCCCCATGGATGCTGTGTTTTTGCTTTGGAGAGAGCAGTTCTCACTTGGGCGTTGGAGATGTTTGGGGGCTGCAATCGCTGGTATAGATATCTCCTTTTGGGAGTTTGCACTGAACCTGTCAGCCAGTATGTTGGCAATGTCTGTAGGATCAGTAATCTTCACATCATTTTGAACTACTTCTGAGCATATCTGGGAGTTTCCTCCCAGGTTTCTAACATAGCTAAAGAAGGCCTTATGATTGTCTTTTGAGTCTTTAGCTATTTTTCTCTCAAAATTTGCTTTGGATGATTTTATGAGAGCTCTTAGTTTTTTACTTATAGTGATCAAGGGTGTCTTACCTTTTAAGGATTTTGCTCTATCTTGTAGTAGCTTCCTCCATTTGTTGTAGAGTTTGTTTATGGCTGGGGTCCACCAGACTGGACGCTTGCCTTTGGTACAAAGAGTCTTTGTTTTGCTTGGGATTGCCTTATCCATGCAGTCCTGCAGGTGCTGGTAGAAGGCATTTGTAAGTGATTCAACGGCTTGAGTACTGTTTTCCGGCTCGGGGCCTTAAAGGAGACCACACTAGTCTTTAGAAGTGTGAAGTCGGCTTCGAGAAGTTCTTTACTGTGGTCTTTTTATTTCAGGTGGGGTGGGATGAGGACCTCCAGCGAGATTAGTTTGTGATCTGATCTCACCAGTGAGGGGTATACTTCGGTGTTGAACATTGTGCTCCCATATTCGTGATGATGAGATCAAGTATGTTTTCTCCTCTTGTGGGATGGTGACTAGTTGTTCCATGGCATTTGAGTTTATGAATTCCAGGAACTTTTGGGCTAGGTGTTTGGGCTTGAGTAGTGTTCCCAGTCTATATTAGGGTAATTGAAGTCACCTAGTATGATGGTGTTTGGTGATACATTTATCCCCTCTAGTGTTTTCAGGAAGGCCATGTGAGGTTCCTGAGTCTGTGAGGGTGGCCTGTAACATGCTACAATTTGCAGAGCAGTCTTGCCTATGGTTAATTGCACCTGGATGGTCTCCGATGCATCGTGCGTTGCCACCAGTCTTGAGGTGTGGGTGTCTTTGATGAATATGGATACCCCCCCGCCTTTCTTGGTATTGTCCGGATTTTGGGGCCGGAACGCATGATAAGATGTAAAACCTGATAGTGCTGGGGTGCTCTCAGGAGCCTTGAACCAGGTTTCTGTCACTGCACAGACATCGATGTTCTCCATACTGAGAAGGGCCTCGAGTGCGTGCATTTTGAGATTTAGACTTCTGGCATTGAGCAGCATTACCCTTAGTTTTTTTCCTTTTTTGTGTTCTAGGGTGGTAGGTTTAGAATTTGAGCCTTGCCTAAAAGGCACTATGGGGTGGCAAGAGCCTTTGCCAATATCCGATTCCCAGGGTGACAGGTGCAAGCCGTCCCTGGCAGCGTGGCTTGTCCAGCATGTCATCCCAGGCAGACAGACATTGGATCCCCTTTGAATGACACCAGAGTTTAAGCCAATTGTTAAAGCTGATCATCTTATCTCTGTATTGTGGCATCATTCTTGGTGAAGGTAGGATACTGCTCAAGGTCAGGGTCATACCTGCCTGGGCTACATAATCAGAGAGCTCCTCAATGTCTCTTTTCATGTAGTCCAAGGAGGTGCGCCTCAGGTCGCTTACACCAGCGTGGACAATGACCGAGTCGTGTTGTACCTGCTGTTGAGAGACCTGAGTGCTTGCATTATGTGGCGGATTCTAGCCCGACAGGCAGCTTACTGTGACCTTCTCCTTACTCAGTCTGGTGAGCGGGACGCCAGTGTGTCTGACTATGGAGTCACCAATGACTAGTGTGTCTGGCATTGTGTTTGGCCTTAAGGGCTGTGACTGTTTGACACTCTGACTGTGAGGTCTATGTGTTGCAGGTGTTGTGTTCTGAGGTGGTGGTTGTTTGGGTATCTGCTTTGGTGGCCTCTGCTGTTTTGGTAGATTTTTGATCAGAGCCGCCGAGTATGTCTTTGTGTGTTTATGTGTATGATTTGAGGTTGTGATGGTACTATGTGAGACTGGGTCTATAGTGTGTGTGGTAACCTTCTCCTCCTGACTGGTCTTGCCAGTCCTATGTTGAGAGAGCTCAGCCTCCAGTTTGGCCGTATAGTTGCATCTCTCGCATGTATTTGTGTTTTGTGGGAGGAGGAGAGGGTTGTCTGTGTACATGAGGCAATTGTAACATTGCCTCAATATTCTCAGGTTCACCAGCTGAGCAGGAGAGGACACTAGCAACTGATCCCTCGACATGCTAGAACGACTAGACAAAAAAACTTTAAAAGAGATTCCGGGGGACGTGGGTGACCGAGAAATGGGGGTTTGCCTTTTTGGGGTGCTATCTATAAGAGTGCCGTATCAAGGTAATAAGTACTGTAGGAGCAAGTGCTAGGTTTAACAGATAGAGAAAAGTCTACTTGGAGTCAAGTAGAGATGATCTTTTTAGGTATTAGAGAAAGTGCTAGTAACAGGGATGCTTAGAGGTAAGATTGAAAAGAATGCACTCTGCAGTGTGCACTAGAGAAGTTAGATATGAAAGTAGGTAACTTGAGTTTTACCTGTTTAAAAAGTTAAGGTTTAGTGGAGAGTTACTATTTTTAAAACAGCAAGATGGACTGAAAGGGTGGTTACTTTTGTATTTTGGTACTATGAAATACTGTAGGATGGCCAATAAATTTAAATAATTGAAGGGGTGGGATTTCAAAAGTGATGGTTTTGTGATTACTCACATAAGCCAGTGAAAGTAGAGAGAAATGAGATATATGGTCAGATTAACATAAGAGGCGGGCAACTAGAAAGACAGTGGTATTTAACAAGACAACTTAAATGGGTGGGAGGGAAAAAATTCTGCCTGACTCAGAACAGAGAGAGCTGTGGTCTCTTTTGAAGTTTTAATATGCTGTTAAAACAGAATGCAAGCAAAACACAAGGTAAAGAAAACAAACTACAGTATTCAAAAGATAGAAAGGCAATACAGAAATACAAAAAATAACAGCAAACTAACCTTTCCTTCACAGCAAAGTGTAGCAGAGTCTGGATGAGCCTTTCTGGTAAAGCTTATTATGTTCAATAAGATGTCTTGCTAAGGGATTTTTGTCATTTTTGTTTACTATAGTATATGTATGCTCATACACTCTATCTTTTAATTTACGTTCGGTTTTACCGATGTAGAAGGCTGGGCATACTTGGCACCTGGCAGCATAGACCACAAACTTAGAGTTGCAGTTATATTTAGACCTCAGCTTAAAAGTCCTACCATTGACAACACAACTTTCCCCTATCTCTATGTGTCTACACATTCTACAATTACTACATATGGTCATTCCTACTCGCTTTGCCAGGGGTCCCATGCTCTTTCTTTCGAGCAATGTTTTCAGGTTGGCTCCTTTCCTAAAAAACAGGTTTGGCATTTGCCCAAGTTTAATAGTCAAGGATCTATCAAGCAAACTTAATTCCCAGTTTTTGTTCAAGATAGTTCTAATCGTTTGACTATTGTTACTGAAAGTAGTTATAGAACTAGTTTGGAATTCTTTAGTTATTTCCCCAGTTGTTATCTGTACTATCAATGGGGAATTACTAGTAGTGCTACCTTCTGTCAAGTTCATTATTTCAACTCTTGTTGTGTTTACAGAGTTACTATTGAGTAAGGGTTTTACTACACCTAACCGTCTCTTAAGGCTCACTTCTGTTACCAATGATTGTATCAGCTGTTCACGGTAACCACGTTGTGTAAACATTTTGCTTAACAATAAGCACTCGTTATTAAAGTCCAAGCCGCTCTTATAAGTTGTCCTTTCACTATTGAGCGTTTCTGGTGTTAAGGATGGTTATTAGTATAGTGCAAGAATGAGTTGGAGTACGTTTCTTTCCTATGTATTCTAGATACGTATCTCTCATTAGTAATATCTTTGACAAGTTTACAATCTAGGTAATCAATAGAATTTGTACTAAAACTAAATGTGGACCTTAAGAATTCAGTAGTTGAATTTAAATACGTAATGAATTATTGTGCCTTTTGTTCGTCACCCTTGAAGAAGACGAAAACATCGTCCAAAAATCTGGTGTAAAATGCTATGCTCACCCTGTGTGGTGCATGTTTAAAAATAGTTATTTTCCCAATAAGCCATCACTAAATTGGCAAAACTACCTCCATAGGGTGAGCCCATAGCAACTCCACAATTTTGCAAGTAGAACTCGCCATTGAATACAAAAAAATTGTTAGTTAAAATTCTATCCAATAAGAGTTCCACTAATTGAATTTCTTGTAGTGGAGCGTCCCTGGACTTCATCATGAGGCTTACCCATTCAATTCCATCCAAATGTGGAATTGATGTATATAAATCTTTAACGTCTATGGTTAAAAAGTTGTTGTTTTTGTCGATCCTCAAATTGTTAATGTTGTCCAAGAATGCCCAAGAATCTTTGCAAACATGTGGTTCTAATGATATATATTTCTTCAAGATAGAATCAACTACTTTAGAACAAGGGTACGTAATAGACCCTCTCCCATCGATAAGTGGCCTCATTGGTGGATCAATTAGGCTTTTATGTACTTTGGGGATACCAAAAAGAACTGGAATTTTGGGCCAAGGTAGTGTAATATAATTATAAGTATCAATGTCTATCAGTGACTCGATGAATAAGTCACTAAAGTAACTCTTAATTCGACCATACGCAATGTTGACTTCGTTTAACGATACCTTAGAATATGCTTCATTATTTAATAGCGTCAACATTCTATTGTTATAGTCAACACAATCCAGAATAGCAATCCCACCCCCTTTATCTGGTTTTACTACCCTTACGGGTGAAGATTTTAACAAATTCAATAAGTCATTTTCCTCTGATGTAATATTTTGGCCCTTGTTTCTGTCCCCAAATTTGTGTCTCTCCGCTATGCGACGAAAGTCCAATTCACAAATTTGTTCAAATACTTTTAAAGTCTGGTGAAGAGGAGGGTTAAAAGTACTTGGGACCCTTAGAGCATTGTTTAACATAGCTGGATCCCCAAGTAAAACCGTTAGGTTCAATTTTCTAACAAACAGTTTCAAATCAAGAACCAGGTGTTCCAAACTAGAAGGTTTACTGGGAACAAACGTGTTGCCCTTTGCTAGGAAATCAACTAGTGCGGGGTCAATATACAGGGAAGAATAATTAAAGATCTTAAAGTCCCCTGTTGAATTCAAGAGAATGTCTACCCCCAGGGGGGGTATGTTACCCCTATCTCTTGAATCTGTTGTTGCGTTTGTTCTTCTGGTTCTTCTGGTTGTAATTGAATTTCCTCTTCGGGATTGCTCCTAAGTCTTTGGTTACACGCAAATTTTGGTTAGAGTTACTTCTATTATTCATGTTGGTATTATGCGTAGTTGTCCCGTTACTATTGTAGTTTTGATTTCGAATTCTTTCACTACGTCTCACAGTATTGTCATTCTTGTCCACTACCATAGGATTGGGGCTACCCGTATTGTCAAGAGTGGAATCCACATTAGTATTGAGTGAGGTTTGTGTATTGCCACCTAGTGCTACTGCATACTGTGCACTAGATGGTTTTGGGTAGGCAGTACCAGTATCATAAGCTTGTCGGGTTTGTTTTGAGTCTTTCCAGTAACTGGTCTAAACTGAAAAAGTTACTTTCATAATCGAACTTATATCTCAGGAAGTCCAAATCTGTAGTGATCTCCATGTTCAAAACGGACACTTCCTTGATCAAAGTTTCAATATAAAGGTTGTAGTGTTTAATCATTAGGCTCATTAAATCAAAGCTTTGTTTGTCAAACAAAGATACCAATTCAAGGTGAAAAGGTGAATCAGCAATTAAACCAGTGGGGTATTGGTGGTAACGCAACCCCTTAGGAACAATGTGTTGGTCTAAGCAAGTGTTAAAATACATAACCTCTAATTGAAGCTTTTTCATTTTCAATAGTTTTTTTATCAAACAATTTTAGTTTGTCATTAATAGTTAGTAAACCAACCTGTACATTATTTGAAGAACTAGCCGGTCGCTCACTGTTTAAACCATTCACGAATGACAAATTGGAAGTATTTGTAATCAATTCGCTGAATGTTGGAACGCCAGTAAGCCCTGTCCTTCCTTGTAACTCAGGTTGTAGTTGTGGTCCAGTAGGTTGATGTCGACTGCCCTGCAGTCCAGCTAGAAAATTGTTCCCTGGTGGTCCTTGTGCTGCTGGAATGGAGTTGTCGTTTGTATCTTCCAAACCATTCGTGGTGTTAACTGATGGACCAACTCTAAGCGATGCATTACTGTTAAAAGGGCCCCTACCAAAATTTGCAATATTATCTTGTAATCCATCGCCCCTACCAGCTTGTTGTGAAAAGGTTTCATCCATCCGATCCAACCTGGTAGAAAATGAATCAAGCCGTTGGTTCGTAAGATCCAATAGTGAAGTTAAATTAAGAAGTTCTGTTTGGGGTTGCTGTGAATTAAACAAGTTCGGACTCGCAGGACTGTCAGAAGCACCAGATGCCATAGCACAAACCAGAAACCAAAACCAAGCAAGTAATCCACAAAGTCCGACTAATGACTGTGAGCCGATGAACTTGTAAAAAAGTACAATTTTATTCTTATCAAATGAAGCGCTTTTCGTTGGCACAAATGTGTCAACTTCAGATTCAAAACGTATTTGTAAAATACACACACTGCTTAAAACAGCTCGTTCTATCATGTGATCGGCATCAGCTGATACTATTATGCTAGTACCTGCACTTATTTAAAGTAATATTACATGTAAAAGGCAAATTTTCATATATGAAGCATATCAAAACATGTTGTACACCTTGTTGCAACATTTAACAAACAGTAATACTAGTCTAACAAATTAAATTAACTACCTTAAGCAGCCATTATTGACTGCTTATGGAGGTCAATTGATGTTCCAATAAAAAGAATAAAACTTATAATGATCCTACTGGAATGACAGTTCTAAGAAGTCATGAATTATTACCCAGCCATGAACCCGAAATGGTTCTATAATATCAATTAGCACCATTTTACAATACAGGTAAAATTGTATTAAATATTGGAAATGTTGAAGATGTAGTAATAGCCAATATGTTTGTACACTTTGTGCCCAAGTATTAATTTGAGCAACTGCCTCAAGAAGTCAGAATTTACCATTGATCGACTCCATTTTTCCAATAAAATACAAAAGTTAGAAATACGTTAAAAATTTAAGATTACTAAAAGGCTATTACCCAGAAAAGAGGGCACTTGGCGCCCAATCCTGGATCTTTCCATTCTCAACACCTTCCTGGTGGTACCAAAATTCATAATGCTCACTCTGCAGCAGCTTCTACCTATGCTAGCCAAGGATGCCTGGTTAGTCACCCTAGACTTGAAAGAAGCCTTTCTGCACATCCCTGTAAGGGAGTCATGCTGAAAATATCTACGTTTCAGGGCAGGATCTATGCATTATCAGTTCTCTGCACTTCCCTTTGGCTTGTCCACTGCTCCCAGAGTATTCACAAAATGCCTGGACCAGCCTTTGCTTACTGCAACCAGAGAAATATTCAAATGTATCCGTACTTGGACGACTGCCTGATTCAGGCAGACAGCCAGGAAATACTGTTGCAGCACCTGACATTTGTTAAAAAAAAAAAAAAAAAAATCTTCCAACCTCCCTGGGGTACACCATCAACAAAAAGAAATCAAAACTAGCCCCCAGTCAAAAGATTGTATTCCTGGGAGCAAGCTTGGACACAGCATCCCAGATGGCATTCCTTACTCCAGAAAAACAAGCCTATCTGACAGACTACTTCACTCAAATGGCCACCAGAACCCAGCTGTCCGCAAGGAAAATCCTGCAGGCCCTAGGGTTCATGGCCTCATGTATCCTACTAATTCCATATGCCAGACGGCATATGAGGAAACTTCAGTGGTACTTAAAAAGTCTTTGGTGCCAACATTCTCAGGACTTGGAAACTGGCATTGCTATCATACCTTGTCTAAGGACAGAGTTTCTTTGGTGGGCAGGAGCATGCAACCACAACAAAGAACTGCCCTTTACTCAACCCCCCCGCCACCCGGACCCTAACCACAGACACATCAGACTATGCTTGGGGGGCACACCTGAATGACAAGCGCATTCAGGGACACTGGAGCCCAAGTCAAATTCATCTGCACATCAACCAAAAAGAGATGCTAGCTGTTCAACACGCTCTAACAGCTTTCACATCCCTACTCTCACCAGGACCCGTGCTAATAAAAACAGACAACGCCACATGTATGTGGTACATCAACAAGCAGGGGGGAACCCACTCTGCAGGCTAGCCGTGGCCCTGTGGAACACGACCTTGGACATGCAGGTCCATCTGTAAGCTCAATTCCTGCCAGGCAAACAAAACTCACTGGCAGACGACTTAAGCAGATATCTCCTAGACCCTTACGAGTGGCAGTTAGAGCCCAGCACCTTCAGCCTACTGATTCAGAAATGGGGGACCCCAGATGTAGCCCTCTTTGCCTCCCCCTGCAATCACCAGCTCAGCAAATTCTGCAGCAGGACACCTCACACCAGGGCTTGGAAAGTGGATGGCCTATCCTTCCAGTGGGGAAACCTCTCAATCTATACATTTCCCCCTCTGCCCCTTCTGTCAAGAATATTGCTCAAGATAAGACAGGACAGACCAAGGACAATTCTGATTGCTCTGGACTGGCTACGCCAGCACTGGTGCTCACTCCTGCGCAGCCCGTCACCGGTACCACACTGGCACCTACCCCAGAGCCCGACCTTGCTCATTCAGCAGAGGGGAGAGATGTTGCTTCCGCAACTGCAAACCCTAAATCTTGCAGCCTGGCTTATTCCTTGAATTCCCCCCAAGTGACCAGTCTAAGTAAGCAGGTGCTGGATGTCATTCTTGAAGCCAGAAGACCCAGTACAAGGAAATCCTATGCTGATAAGTGGAAAAGGTATTGCTCCTGGATTCAGTCTAAAGAAGAGGACACAACTCTGCCCTCCCTACCTCTAATCCTGGATTACTTAGCGGATCTACTCCACAGAGACCTGTCTTTCTCCTCCGTTCAGATTCATGCATCTGCCATCTCGGCTCATTACAAATCTGAGCCACCTCTCTTCTCTCACCCTGTCATCAAACAGATGTTCTTCGTGTTTCACTGTTGCAGTCATCACATTTGGGTTGCCTGCCTGCAGGTAGCCCTCAGTTGGCCTGAATACCAGTCAGTGTCTTGGGATTTCTGCGTCGGATGCTGTCGCTTCTACCATGACTTCAGGGGTATAAAACATGCAGCCGATGCCATTACATCAGCTTTTCTTACCGTGCAGTGTCAGAAGCAGTTCGCAAGTGCTGGTCGTCCACCTCCTGAAATTTTCATGTTTTGAGTTTCAGACCTGAAGTCTTCTAAAAGATAAGTACCCCACTGGAGATCCTTTTTTCTTGCTCTAACCAATGTCAGAAAAAGTTAATAATTATCTTGCTTGTGGAAAGCAAATACCTCCAAGATTTTCATTCTTACTGCATCACGTGTTTAGACCAGACCACGACGTTCCTCACTGTCGGTTTTGTGCCTTTTTCAGCGCCCGAACTGTTCGTTATCGGGCTATTTTTGTTGCTAAATTCTTTCATTCTCGTTCTCCTTATTCTGAAATGGCTTTGATAAACCATCCGACCGACTTCTGAAAAAATGTAAGGAGAAAGACAGAGACAGACCGCATAGGTCCAAAACTGCCGACGACACTTCCGTTAAGCTAGTCGCCAGTCCGTCGGTACTCAGTGAGGCGCTTTCGCAGCCCCTGAAACCTGCTTCTACATATTCGCAGGCCTCAACTGAGACCCATTCGGAGTCCGCTATGCCACGAGATGCTTCTTCTACTATGGAACCTGCGGATGTCTCTACCTTGGATTGGATTGGTTCGGAGCCGCTGTGCAGGCACCTGCTTCTGAGGGTGTATTCAGGCCTTCCGATTTTCATATTAAACAGACTACTTAGTTTCAAACCAAAAATGCCCAATTTCTCAGGCCCAGAGTTCGCACTACACCTAGGAAACCAACGACCAAAGCGCATTCTCAGGCCCGCGTGCCTCAGAAACAAATGCTAATGGCTGAAGATCTTATTGCTTTAATTAGGGGAAGCCAGCCTTCCCCCTCAAAAAGACCAAGAACTGATTTTCCTTCTGATTCTTCAGATCATGAGTCTGTTGACTCTGATCCTTCTGATTACCAGGACATACCCTTATCTACCTATGAGGATTCTGATGCAGAGGATTCCATTCCCCCTGCTTCCCCACTAGAAGATTTTTCCTTTTGTGAAACCCTGCATACCCTTCGAGAGCATTTCTGCTAGGAATGCCAGGACTACCCACAGTCCAAAAAGAGACTCAGGGAATTTTTAAACTTGCCTCAGCACAGGCCTCTAGCCATCCCTCCTGTTCTGGAAATTGTAGATGATGTCTTCTTGGAATCCAGCCTTACCCCCGATACTTTGCCTCCAGATCCCAGGAAACCTTACAGGTACTGCAGAGTACCTGACTCCCACAAGTTTCTCTTTAAGAATCCTACTGCGGATCCAGAGACCATTTCCCAGGGACCAAAAGGCATTAAGGCTAAAACAGCCAAAATCCCTACTCCTTCAGACAGTGACTCTAGGGCTTTAGACAGATTGGGTAAGAAGATATACACCTCTGCAACTCTTGCCATCAGGGCTTTAAATTGCCAGTTTCATATGTTAAGGTATCAGCAACATATTATGGAGCTAATTAAAGAGAAAATTATGTTGATTCCTGATTGTGCAGAACATAGATTTACAAGAGTTGATGCATTCTGCTAACCAGGGGCGGCTCGTGCTATAGGACTGCCAGACTGCAGCCCTCCCACCTGTAAAATATAAAAACTAAGTTAATTCCCCACAACATAAAAAAAAAAATAAAAAATCTGAGTAGTCCCAGACTCCGCACATGCGTGCTAGTTCTGACTGCTGTCAGAGGCCGACCAGAACTCCACGCACACATGAGTGCTCATTCTTGACCTCCAGACTGCTTTCTTAGGCAGTCCGGATAGGGAAGGCAGGAAACACCGCCCTTCCACCCCAGAGGTCTGTGCGGTGACGACCGCACAGACCAGAAGGTCACCAGACTCCATCGCCCGCAGGCTGGAGGCTCCAGCCTATCGCGGGGACCCTATTCACGTCTCACGGGAGAACAGCATGCGTGGGCCGTTATGGAGAACTTAGCTGTTGCAAAGTAGAGGACAGATGGAGGACTTAGCTGCTGCAGAGGATCACTATGGAGGATGCATCGCCCGCAGATGGAGGACTTAACTGGGGGGGCCGTTACGTTATGGAAAGGATCGCTGCGGGCCATTATGGAGAGTAGACAGATTTAGCAGGTAGGTGTGTAGTACATGGACAGGATCGCTGCAGGCCGTTATGGAGAGGTGTGTGTGCATGCACGTGTGTTTGTGTAGGCTGTGCATCCATCATCCATAATAGTACAGCGATAAACTGCAACATTTAACAAGATTACTTTTTTGACTTTTATAAACTTGCCCATGCCTTTATAAAGGTACTGTGAAAGTAACAAAAGTACTCATACACTTACAAAATGTAATTTCTTAAAGATTGTATTCTGCCTTTTCTCTTTATAGCTGATGCACGCTACAGGACTTATAGTTCATTGTATATGGGAAAATAGTTTTAAAGAGAAAATTCTACAGGTACATTTAACAAAAAATAAATAAAAATAAAATGAATGCTCAGTCATGGAAACCAAGGTTTGAATATAGTAGAAGGAAAATTTCTCCACGAACAATAGTTTAGTTTTGCAGGAAGCTCAATGTTCTGCCAAAGTCCTCGAGTGTTTCATTTAGTCTAAAACACAAATACATTTATACTAGCAGTACTAATGATGTTATAGTAAAACACCCCATGCCATTGCTTTGTTGTTGGTGATCAAAATAAAAAGTTGATATCATTACTGTTAAAACAGTTTAAAAAGAAAAGACTTTCAAACGACTGCAGTAACATCAAAGGCATGTGTGGATGAATACAGTTTTATGGCTCTTGAAAAGATGAAATAAATGAATGATGGAGCAAAGGAGTTTAAAAGACCTTGGAAGTGTCACAAGCTGCCTTCTGACGTATATTCTTTGTTACAGACTTTGATTAATGATCATGTGATATTCCTGTTCTGTTCTAGCCTCTCTGTTAAATGAACAACCTATTATTTTGTTATGGTCTGTTAACAGGTATTGTCTTGTTTTTCAGTGCTCTCTTAATCATATGAAAGCTTCAGAGATCACTACTCAAACCGAGTGCTATGAAAGATCTCTGGTCAAAACTAAAACAGACTGATGGCCAATATTTTATCCAACTTCCACAAACTATTAATTATATTCCTCATTAAAAAGTTAGTAAAACTACCCTTGGGCAAACATTACTGTTCCACGAATCACCTGGAGATCTTTAGGCATCTTATATCTGTTATGTACACCTTTCAGAGAGGCTAACATATGGCTGTTGGTGAATACTGATAAAATACAGGTGTATGGTGTACTGCATCCATGTGTGGTAATAGTACTAAACACCTGTGGATTAAAGTTCTCTGTATAACACATTTCCAGAATAGTTTAATTTTCCTTTCTGAACATTACAACAAAGTGTACACATATTGTTTCCTACAAATAATGCTAAATTATTACATCAGCTGTGCCCTTCAGATGGTATGGGCAGCAAAGAAAAACTGATGATTTCAACAACTTTTGTATATCACATTACTTGCAAGTGTTTGTGAGCATACATACATGTCCTCATCATACTGCAGACAGCTAATGCACTGTTGTCTGTTACTTCCTATGATAGAGCAAAGGGAATGGGAAAAATATTATGGTAGTGTAAGTTTCACTGAAATTTAACTTAGTAAAAGCATGTCAGCAATGTTGTCAATTTTTTTTAAGTGAGACAACTTAGCGGCCCAATGAACAGCATTGTTAACTATAGCAAGAAGTTCACCAGTTCAGTTTTCAGCTGTTGTGCCTTCTCTGCTGTGTCTACATGTCATCTCTGTGTTCACTCACATTTTCTCTGGGTATTGTTTCCTCCTACAACTCAATGATATACAGTAGGTAGTTTGATGATTCTGCATTGTCCATAGCTATGTGTGTGTGTGTCAAATTCCCCAGGTGCTACATGGTGGTGGGTAGAGAATAAGGCTTGAATCCTGTACCTTGGGTCCAAGTGGTAAGAGCCTGAATTCCCTACCCACCACTATCTGTTAAAAATTTGCAGATTTTTGCCTCATATTTTTCTTTTCCTCATAAAATGTATGGTTTCTGTATTTTTGTTTCTTGACATAGTCATGGTGCACTGGTAGCATTGTTGCCTGACAGCTACAGGTTCTCTGGTTTGATTCTTGGCTGGGGAGTCATCTGTGTGGAGTCTTGCATGTTCTCCCTGTGTTTGTGTGAGTTTGCTCTGGTGTCCTCTCATCTTACAAAGACATGCATTGGGAGTATTTCTCCCTGAGCCTCTGCTGAAAATTGGCTTTTGTTCCAAGTCAGACTTTCCTGGTTAACAAATGTTAAATAAAAATGACAAGCATTTGAATTTCAGACTTCATATTCTTCAGAAAGTACATGGTAACACAAAACCTTTTATTCTAGCAATTTTTGAAGTTTGTAAGATGGATATCTGAACTTTGTCCTATTTTTGGGACTGTATTCCCCCATTATTGGCTTTGTCCAGGTTTTTTGTGCTAAGGTTGAGAGCTATGGTGAGAACTGAATTCACTGAATATGTTTGGGGGCTGTATTCCCCCATTACTGGCCTTATCTTGTCTACGTGTTTTTTGCTTAAAGGTTGAGAGCTATGGTGAGAACTGAATTCACTGAATATGTTTGGGGGCTGTATTCCCCCGTTATTGGATTTGTTCAGATGTTTTGTACTAAGAGGTTGACAGCTATGGTGAGAACTTAATTCACTAAATGGTAGCCATTTAAGTTTCAGTCTTCCTCTGTTTCATAAAACAGATGATTTGGTGTAGTGGTATGTTGCTCTGACTGTTTTGCACAGTGTCCTGGGTTCAATACTTGGCAATGAAATGTATGGTGGTAGCACAGCATTTTATTCTGGCAACTTTTCAACATTATGCAAGCAATGTTATCCCTGGTTTTTGTCCCCCCCAATAAATTTTAGCTTTTTCCAGATTTCTTGTGCTGCAAAGTTCAGAGATACAGCTGAGTGTCAAGTAGATTTTGCAAGAAGCTGATAGCTGCAGGGGAACAAAAGTTTAGTGCTGCTTATGCGGAGTCTGCTTGCATTGTTAATAGAACAACAGGTAGCGTACTTACTTTTGATGCAGAAGGTTCTGGGTTCTACTCCCACGGTAGGTAGATGCATTGCTGATACTGTACTGTGTTGTAAAGGGGGTGGATGCTGCAGTCCTTTTTGGCAAAGATACCTAGTAACCATGAACCTGTTATCAGTTTGCCATCCATTCCTTATTGCAATTTTACTAGCTTATCATTTTTTATGCAACATAGGCAATTTATTCCTCAAGGGCAACAGACACTCTTTGTGTAGATGAAACAATGAAATATAAAGTTGTTTGCTAGCGGCAACCTCTTCATTAGTTACATATTTCTTTAATGTGGAATTATTTAGATGACTTTTACTTCTTCAGAGATTGTGCATATTTACTGATAATGGTGGACTGTAGAAGTTTGAGTAGACTTTTATGATGGAAATGTTCTGAACTGGGCAGTTTTGTCATTATTGGTGCATGCATTTTGTTTCATTGTTTACTGTAAAAATGTTCTGAATTGGGCAGTTTTGTCATTATTGGTGCATGCATTTTGGTTCATTTTTCATAAAATTGTATTTTTATTTTGGCAAATTAGTGGCAAATCATTAAAGACTAATGTTAGAAAATAATGATAGACATCTGAGTTTCAGATTTCATACCCTTCAGAAAATTCATATTAATGCAAGACCTACTATTCTATTATCTTTCTAAGTTTATAAGAGCAATATTTAAAAATTGTCCTTATTTTTGGGCCTTTGTCCCACTTCTATGTATGGCTTTGTCCAGATTTCTTGCTCTGAGGTTGAGAGGTATGACAAATGTGTCAGTGCCATCACAGCCAGAGACATTTCAAATTGTGACTTACTTGTTGCACCCCACTCCCCCATGTAGTGACTCTGGATGTGTCCAAGCAAAGAGCAGTTATGCAGTGTAAATGTGCAGAGTATCCCCCCATCCAAGGTAGACACAAGTAATACAGTGACTTTTTATCTGTCCTTGATTTTGCAGAATGGTCTGGTTTCTGTCATGTTTTTGTACTGTTGATTTATGCTTATTACTCAAAGTGCCCGTTGCTCTGTGTTTAAGTAGTAATGCTTTAATGACCATCAGGTAAGCTTGTCTGAGATCATAATATGCAAGTAAGCTTTAATAAGCATACTGTTAAAGAATTGCCAACATTGAAAGCCTTTCTGTTGCCATGTAAAGAATACTGAACCAGATAATGTATAAGCCTTGGGTATTGAAATGCATATGACAGTATTTGTAATAAAGGACAGGATTACATTATTTTAAGAAGCTCATTACACTTGTTGGAGAATTCCAGTCATTTCTGCAGGCTTTACCCATAAACTAACAGAACGCCAATCTATCATGTGTGGTCCATAACCTGCACAGTAATCCTTTAAGCAATGTATCTTGAGCTTGTTTCTTGTTTGCTTTTCATTTTTTACTATGATCATGTTTTCCCCATGAAACAAGTAGATAGTTGCCAGGCAGCAGGTCTTTTTTGGATAAGAAGCATTTTTACAAGTGAGGGTATCACAGAGATTGCTACTTTCAGCATGTTACTTGGTACTTTAATAAAGTAGAATATAAATTATAATTAGAACTGCAGTGCAAGGAGAAGTGGTTTGAGTTGAGTGCTGCTTGTTTTTCTTATACTTGACTTTGACTGGCATTCCAGTAATGTATTTAAAAAGTAATTTATTTTTTCATGCCTCACAACCTTTTTGTTTCCATCTAGATATTAAGTAAGCTGTCATGCAGCCAATGTATTGAAATATTTTTATTCTTTTACACTTCATTTTGTCTTGACTGGACTCTCATAATGACGGTTTGGCACACAGGGCAGCGTATTTAATTTAAGTTCATTTTTGTGGTTTTTGAGCATAGCTCCTCCCCTTTCTAGTTGACCACACCTTTCTCATTGACCCCACCCATTCAGCTGTCTCCTGCAGCCCCCCCTTTGATTTGAAGTCACCAGCCTCCACTGCTGCTAACCAAGTTGGAAAACATACTTTGCAATGTGGTTTTGATGCCTTTGAAGCATCCTGCGGGGCTGCTGTCACTGGGTCTGTTCTCTTGGCTTAAGGAACAAATCTTGACAGACCATGTCAAAGCAAAATTACTAGATGCACCATTAAACCAAGAACGCCTGTTTGGCAATAAAGCAGAAGATGTCCTCAAAAAGATGGAGGAAAAAGCTAAATAAATACCAACTGTTAAGTATTTCCTACAGGTACAGCCACCTAGATATTCAGTAGGCATTGACCTTTTAAAAATTGGTCCTTTCCAGTCCCTCCCAGACCTGCTCAGTCCAAGCCCAGGGGCAGCAGCCCACCAAGATTACAGTCTCAGGGTATGCACAGATCTTGGCAATGGAATGCTCCCACTGCTAAAACAGCTAGTAGTAAGCCACGATCCTATGGTAAAATCTCACAGTGACTTATCTTTAACCCTTCCAAGCCTTGCCCAAGTACTTGCACCCTTAGGAGGAAAACTTGTCCTGCATGCAAAAAACTGGGAATACATCACCCAGGACAGATGGGTCTTGAACTTTGTATCCCAGGGATACAGATTGTACTTCCACTCGCTGCCAACCTCAAGCGGATGGCCATACGTCCCCTCAAACCAGTGGGCAGAAGATCAAAAGCAAGTACTTTTTCTTCTCCGTATCAAGGCTATTCAACCTGTCCCAGCAGAGCTAAGGGGACAAGGTTTTTACTCCAGACTGTTTCTGGTACCCAGAAAAAAAAACTCTTGGCGTCCTATCTTGGATCTGTCTATTCTCAACACCTTCCTGCTGGTTCCAAGGTTCAAAATGCTTACTCTCCAACAGCTGCTTCCTATGCTAGCCAAGGACTTCTGGCTAGCCACCCGAGACTTTAAAGAAGCTTATCTGCACATCTCATAAGGGAATCTTGCAGGAAATATCTATGTTTCAGAGCAGGCTCTATGCACTTCCCTTTGGCTTATCTACCGCGCCCAGAGTATTTACAAAATGCCTAGCTCCAGCCATTGCATATTGCAGGCAGAGAAAAATTCAAATTTACACATACTTGGATGATTGCCTGATTCAGGCAGACAGTCAGGAATTGCTACTCCAGCACCTGACATTTGTAAAGAGACTTCTGACTTCACTGGGGTACACCATCAACGAAAAGAAATGACATCCAGTACCCAGCCAGCAGATTGTATTCCTGGGAGTAAGCTTGAACAGAACTTCCCAGATGGCATTCCTCACTCAAGAAAAACAAATTTATTTGACAAACTACTTCAGTCTTCTGGCCACTAAAACTCAGCTATCTGCAAGAAAAATACTGCAAATCCTAGGGTTCATGGCTTCTTGCATTCTACTAATTCTATATGCATATGAGGAAACTTCGATGGTACTTAAAAAGTCTCTGATGTCACCATTCTCAGGACCTGGAAACAATGATTCCTATCATTCCTTGCCTAAGGGCAGAGTTTATTTGGTGGGCAGAGGCCTGCTACCACAACAAAGGACTCCCTTTCACTCAACCCCCTGCCACCCAAACCCTAACAACAGATGCATCAGACTATGCATGGGCGGCTCACATGGCTGGATACTGTATTCATGGCAAATGGAGCCCAAAGGAAATGCACCTGCATATCAATCAAAAAGAAATGTTAGCTGTACAGAATGCTCTGACAGCCTTCAAATGCCTTATTCTTCCTGGGCAACTATTGATAAAGACAGACAACACCACAGTTATGTGGTACATAAACAAGCAGGGGGGAACCCATTCCTACCCACTCTGCAGGTTAGCCATGGCTCTGTGGAACACAGCCTTGAGCAATCGAGTGCACATGCAAGCTCAATTCCCGCCAGGCAAACTAAATTCACTGGCAGACGACTTAATCAGAAATCTAATAGACTCACATGAGGGGAAACAGGAACCCAAATCATTCAAACTTATGACCCATAGGTGGGAGGCACCAGAGATGGACCTCTTTGCTTCCCCTCAGAACTATCAATTTAGCAAATATTGCACCAGAAATCCCCTCAGCCAAGCAGAGAAAATGGATGCTCTGTCCTTTATATGGAAAAACTCTCATTCCATGCCTTTCCCCCTCTGCCCCTCTTCTCGAAGGTTCTACTAAAGATCAAACAGGACAAACCAAGGACAGTCCTGATTGCACCATACTGGCCACGCCAGCACTGGTACCCACTTTTGCGCAGTCTGACAGTACTGCCACCATGGCACCTGGCTCAGACCCCCCTCTCTGCTGTCCCAGCAGAGGGGCCAGATTTTGCATCCTCAGCTACAAACCCTGAACCTAGCAGTCTGGTTCATCCCCTGAACTCATCACCAGCAGTCCTAAATAAACAGGTGCTGGATGTCATCCTTGAGGCAGGGAGGCCTAGTACTAGAAAATCCTATTCAGAAAAGTGGAAAAGATAATGTTCTTGGACCCAGTCTCAAGGAATGGACACAACTGTGCCCAGCTTACCTCGTATACTAGATTACTTAACAGAAATACTCCACAAAGCCCCATCCTTCTCTTCAATTAAGAGTCATGCCTCTGCCATCTCAGCTCAGTATAATACTGAGCCATCCCTCTTCTCTCATCCTCTGTCAAACAGTTCCCGAGAGGAGCCAGAAATTTAAGACCTGCCAGGAGAGCTTCCACTCCAGCCTGGGACCTTAACTTTGTATTGGAAAAACTCACGCTTCCACCCTTTGAACCTGCTGGTTCAGCAGAGTAAAAATTTCTCTCCTGGAAAACAGCTTTACTTCTAGCCATCACTTCAGCAAGAAGAGTGTCTGAATTGCAGGCCCTTATGGGCATGGAACCCTTCATTATCTTCTATGCGGACAGGGTTTCCCTCCGGACTAACCCATCATTTATGCCCAAGGTGGTATCTAGTGTGGCTTTAAACCAATGCATTCATTTGCCAACCTTCTTCCCTAATCCTCAGAATACAGGGGACAGGATCCTACACTCCCTGGACGTGCACAAACAGCTTAAGTTCTATCTGGACAGGACTAAACATTTCAGAAAATCTGACCAGCTGCTAGTCAGCTTTGCTACAGGGACAGAGGGCAAGGCCATTTCAAAGCAAACCATTTCTAAATGGATAGCACAGTGCATCCATTTCTGCTACAAACACCATGGGAAACCTACCCAACAGGGGATCAGAACTCTTTCCACTAGGGCTACATCAACCTCTACAGCATTTCTCAGGGGAGTCCCTACCAGGGACATCCTGGAAGCTGCAATCTGGAGCTATGTACACACCTTCACCAAGCATTACCACTTATCTATCTTTTCTAAATCCAGAGCTGAATTTGCCACAGCAGTCTTACAGGGCCTGCTTGCCAGCCCTAATGCCCCTTGACTGCCTCCATCCTCCGCTTTGGGAATCAACCCAAATGTGATGACTGCAACAGTGAAACACGAAGAACATAATACAGCCCCCTGACTTCTCTATACTTTTACCTATTCTTCTTTGTTTGGCCATATTTTATATCATAATTGCTTCCTATTGAAGGGGCTCCTGACATCTGAGGCAAGAAAAACTGATGTAATGGCATCAGCTGCGTGTTTTATACCCCTGGCGACCTGACGTCATGGAAGAATCGACAGCATCCAACGCACCAATCCCAAGACTCTGGTATTCAGGCTGACTGAGGGCTACTTGCAGGCACATAACCCAAATGTGATGACTGCAACAATGACTACACTCGAACATCTACATTTATGGTAAGTGTACACAACTGTACTTTCCTGAGAGGGGCAAACAACTTAAGGCCACCAAGGAGAGAACCCACCCCCTGCTTGGGACCTTAACTTTGTACTGTAAAAGCTCACACTACCCCATTTTGAGCCTGCAGCGTCAGCAGACTTAAAATTTCTCTATTGGAAAACAGCATTGCTCCTGGCCATCACTTCAACGAGAAGAGTGTCTGAGCTACAAGCACTAATGGCTGTGGAACCCTTCATTATTTTTCATGCTGACACGGTCTCCCTCAGGACTAATCTTTCCTTTATGCCCAAAGTGGTGTCCAACATGGCTCTTAACCAATCTATCCATTTGCCAACCTTCTTTCCTAATCCTCAAAATAAAGGGGAAAGGATCCTGCACTCCTTGGACGTGCACAGACAGCTCAGATTCTATCAGGATAGGACTAAGCCCTTCAGGAAATCCGACCAGTTATTTCTCAGTTTTGCACCGGGGTGCAGAGTGCAAGACCATTTCAAAACAGACCATTTCCAAATGGATAGCACACTGTATCCATTTCTGCTACAAACACCATGGGAAACCAACACCTCAGGGGGTCAGAACACATTCCACTAGGGCAACTTCTACCTCTACAGCATTCCTCAGGGGAGTCCCTACCAGGGACATTCTGGAGGCTGCAACCTGGAGTTTTGTACACACATTCACCAAGCATTACCACCTGCCTATATTTTCCAAATCCAGGGCTGGTTTTGCAATTGCAGTCCTGCAGGGCATACTAGCCAGCTCAAACACTTCTTGACTGCTTCCACCCTTTCTACAACTTTGAGAATCAACTCAAGTGTGATGACTGCAGCAGTGAAACACAAAGAACATAGTACAGTTGTGTACACTTACCATAAATGTAGATGTTCAACAGTATTCACTATTGCAGTCCTGGTTTCCCTCCCTCCAGCCCCCTGCTCTCTCTCTCTGTGTATACTACTCACCCTTTGCAGTGGTATTGGTATTTACCTTTTACTGGCGGTGATTTTTTTCCACCATAGCTTAGCTCCCTATTGGGGGCTCTTGAGATTTGGCACAAGAAAAACTGATGTAATGGCGTTGGCTGCCTGTTTTTATACCCCTGACAACCTTACGTCAGACCTGAAGCGACAACAACCGACGCAGAAATACTAAGTCTCTGGTTTTCGGGCCGACTGAAGGCTTCCTGCAGGCAGATAACCCAAGTGTGATGACTGCAACAGTGAATACACTGGAACATCTACATTTATGGTAAGTGTACACAGCTGTACTTTCTAAGCCATCCCTCTATGGCAGAAACTCTCAATGACTCCCTCTCCCCTTGGATAAGGACCGGTTGTTTAGAGTAAAAGCAGAAGACGTGCTTAAAAAGATGGAAGACGAAGCAAAATCTGTGCAAACAGTAAAATATTTCTTTCAGGTACAACTTCCTAGGTTCAGCAGAAATTTTCCCTCAAATCACTGGTCCCTTCCTGCACCTAGCAGACAGGGTAAGCCGCAAGGACAGACCACCCAGACTCCAATCCCAGGGACAGCAGAGAAACAAACAGTGGACCACTTCCGCTCCAAAGGCAGGGAGTTCTAAGCCATCCCTCTATGGCAAAAACTCTCAATGACTCCCTCTCCCCCTCTGCCCTCTTGTCACTCACCAAAAACTAGGAGGAAGACTCTCCCTCTGCAAGGGCAATTGGCTTTCTGTAACAAAGGACCACTGGGTCTTAAAGATCATTTTTCTGGGATACAAATTCTCCTTCAACGAACTCCCATTTCCAAGAGGGGACCCAGGCTTACCTCCAAATTAGTGGGCAGAGGCATTGACACAAGTCCAAACTCTCATATCCAAGGGGAGTAGAACCTGTCCCCTCAGATCAAACAGGCAAAGGCTTTTATTCCATACTATTCCTTGTTTCCAGAAAAGAGGGCACTTGGCGCCCCATCCTGGATCTGTCTATTCTGAACATCTCCCTGGTGGTCCCCAAATTCAGAATGCTAACTTTGCAGCAACTGCTGCTTATGCTGACAAAAAATACCTGGTTAGTTACCCTAGATCTAAAAGATGCCTTCCTTCACATCCCCATAAGGGAATCCTGCAGGAAATTCATTCACTTCAGAGAAGGCTCACAACACTTTCAGTTCTCTGTGCTACCCTTTGACTTGTCTACTGCTCCCAGGGTATTCACCAAATGCTTAGCCCTGGCTATAGCCTTTTGCAGACAGAAAAATATACAGATTTACCCTTATCTGCACGACTGCCTCATTCAGGCAGATTGAAAAGAAAAGCTCCTCAAGGACTTCCTCTTTGTCAAAGCCCTCCTAACCTCCTTAGGGTACACCATAAATAAGAAGAAATCAAAGCAAACACCCTCCAGGAAGATCATTTTCTTGGGAGCACTGCTGGACACAGCATCCCCAATTGGCTTCCTATCCCCAGAAAAGCAGAGCTTCCTGCCTCTCTATTTTACCCAGCTGGCTTCCAGAAGTCACGTCACTGTGAGGAAGTTCCTGCAAGCCTTGGGGTACATGGCATCTGGCATCCTTCTAATTTGTCTGACCAGGCTTCACATGAGAAATCTTTAGAGGTACCTAAAGAACCTTTAGTGTCAGCACTCTCAACCTCTAGAGACCTCTCTCCCTCTGATCCCCTGTATAAGGGCCGAGTTTCTCTGGTGAGCAGGGGTCTGTGCCCAGAAGAAGGGTCTTTCCTTCACCCTCCGCCCAACCTAGCAGGCCATTACCACCGACACCTCAGACATTGCTTGGGATGCTCACCTTGAAGGCAGGTGCACCCAAGGTCTTTGGGATACCTAGCACCTTCCCTTACACATCAACCAGAAGGAAATGATGGCAGTACAAAAGGTTCTGACATCCTTCAAACCCCAGCTCAAGCCAGGGGTTCTCCTTATCAAAACAGACAACACCACAGTAATGTGGTACATCAGCAAACAGGGCGGGCGGGACACAATCTTACTCTCTGTGCAGACTAGCCATGAACCTCTGGTTGACAGCTTCTTCCATGGGATTACACCTAATAGCCCAGTACCTACCAGCGATCAACAACACCCTGGCAGATCACTTAAGCAGAAACTTACTTGACCTCCACGAATGGCAGCTCCACAGAAAAATATTTTTTCAAATCACTCCAGCGTGGGGCACTCTGGAGGTGGATCTCTGCTCTGCATCTCAACCATCAGCTGAAAAAATTCTGTACCAGGGAGTATCATCACCTAGCATGGAAGGTGGATGCCTTGACCTTCCCTTGAAACACCCTCTTTGTGTACACATTCCCTCCTCTGCCTCTTTTTCCCAAGGTACTGGTCAAAATAAAAGAGGAGAGACCAAAGGCCATCTTCATTGCTCCAGATTGGCCCAAACAACATTGGTATCCCTTGCTGCGCAGCCTGACTTTACAGCTTCCCCTGATCTCAGACGTCTTGACTCAGGTGGGGGTAATGCTGCACCCAGACCTGCAGACTCTCAAACTATCAGCATGGCTAATACTCTAAAGACAAATAAGGGGCTCCTGTTAAGCAGACAGATCCTAGACATCATCACAGAGGCCAGAAGGCCCAGCACCAAAAAAATATTACGCAGGAAAAAGGAAATGTTTCTGCTCCTGGAGCTAGTCCAGAGGTGGTAATACCTCACAACCTTCCATCCATCTTATCCTGGACTGCCTAGCGGAGCTGCTGAATAGTGGCCTCTCCTTCTCCTTCTATTAAAATCCACACCTCAGCCATTTCAGCTCATTTTGATATGGAACAGCCCCTGTTCTCTCCCATCCTTTGATTAAACAATTCCTCAGAGGAGCTTGTTATTATCATACCTCCCAAATGGCCACCCACTCCAGCCTGAGATCTGAATTATGTTTTGGAAAAACTAACCTTACCACCCTTCGAACCTGCTGCTTCAGCAGAAATATGATACCTCTCCTGGAAGACTGCTTTTCTCCTAGCTATCACCTCAACCAGAAGGGTTTCAGAACTTCAGGAGCTGATGGCCATTGAGCCCTTCATCATCTTCCATGCAGACAGTGTCTCCCTGTGGACTAATCCCTCCTTTATGCCCAAGGTGGTATCTAATGTAGCTCTCAACCAGGCCATACATCTACCCACCTTCTTTCCTAACCCTCAAAACAAGGGGGAAAGAATTCTGCACTCACTAGACATGCACAGACAACTGAGATGCTATCTGGACCATACTGAACCCTTCAGGAAAACAGACCAACTGCTTGTCAGGTTTGCCCCAGGGGCATAGGGGAAGCCCATTTCCAAATAAACCATTTCCAAATGGATATCACACCGTATCCATTTCTGCTACAGATTGCATGGGAAACCCTCCCCAAGTCTATTCGAATCCATTCAACTAGGGCAGCCTCCACTTCCACAGCATTTCTCAGATGAGTTCCCACCAGGGACATCCTGGAAGCTGCCACCTGGACTTCTGGCCATACCTTTATCAAGCATTACTACCTACCTCTATTTTCTAAGGCTAGGGCAGGGTTTGCGTCTGCAGGGCATGCTGACCCATTTCTAGGTGTCTTACTAATCTTACCAACCATCTCCTCAGCTTTGGGAATCCTCCCCCAAGTGATGACTGCAACAATGAAACACGAAGAACATAGTACAGATGTTCTTCATGTTTCACTGTTGCAGTCATCACATTTGTGTTATCCCTGCCATTGTAGCCATCAATCGGCCCGAATACCAGGGGTTTAGTATTTCTTTGTCGGTTTCCGTCGCTCCAGGACATACGTAAGGTCGTCAGTGGTATAAAGTAAGGCAGCTGACGCCATTACATCAGTTTTTCTTGCCGAGGAGCCCGAAGCAGAAGCAGTTCGCATGAGTGCCGATAGGCCACTATCTGAGTTTTTGTTTCTGAATTAAAGTTGAAGTCTTCTATGGCTAAGTACCTCGTTGGGGATCCTTTTTTTCTTGCAGTCATCACACTTGGGTTATCTGCCTGCAGGTAGCCCTCAGTCGGCCCGAATACCAGAGTCTTGGGAATTCTGCGTCGGATGCTGTCGCCTCATCCATGACGTCAGTTCGTCAGGGGCATAAAACATGCTGCCAACATCATTACATCAGCTTTTCTTGCTGCGTGGGAGCCAGAAGCAGTTTGCAAGTGCCGGTTGGCAGCTACCTGAAATTTTCGTTTTTCGAGTTTCAAACCTGAAGTCTTCTAAAGCTAAGTACCCCATTGGGGATCCTTTTTTCTTGCTCTAACCAATGTCATAAAAAGTTAACAATTGTCTTGCCTGTGGAAAGCAAATACCTCAGAGATTTTCATTTTTACTGCGTCACCTGTTTAGGCCCAGACCACGACGTCCCTCGCTGTCGGTTTTGTGCCTTGTTCAACGCCCGAACTATTCGTCATCGGGCTATTTTTGTCTCAAAATTCTTTCGCGCTCATTCTCTGTATTCTAAAATGGCGTAGGAAAGCCATCCGACTACCGACCTTCCGAAAAAATGCAAAGATAAAGACAGAGGCAGACCGCATAGGTCCAAAACTGCCGACGACGTTTCCGTTAAGCTAGTCGCCAGACCACCAGTACTCAGTGAAGAGCTTTTGCAGCCCCTGTTACCCACTTCGCAGGCCTCTACTGAGACCCATTCTGAGTCCAGTATGCCGCGAGATGCTTCTTCAGCTGTGGAACCCGTGGATGTCTCTACCTTGGATGGGTTCTGAGTTACTGTGCAGGCACCGGCTCCCGAGGAAGTACTTCTCACTACTGATTCTCGACACAGACCGATGACTATTTTCGCATCTACCATTCTTTCGAAAACTACGGAGTTTCTAAGGCCCAGGGTATGAACCACACCCAAGAAACTGGCGACCCAATCTCTGGCACCTGCTTCCTTGCCTCAATCTCAAATGCTTAAAATGGCGGAAGACCTTATAATGCTCATCAGGGGAAGCCAGGCTACCCCTTCCAAATAAAAAGAGATTTGTCCACAGTAGGTTTATCTGAACAGGAGTCCGATGATTCTGATGCTTCTGAATATGAAGACATGCAACCCCTCTCTGCTTATGAGAATTCTGATGCAGAGGAATCCATTCCTTCTGCCTCTCCACCCGAGAATTTTTCATTCTGGGGGAAACCCTTCATACTTTAAGGGAGCATTTCCAATGGGAATGTCAAGACTATCCTCAGTCAAAAAAGAGACTCCGTGAATTCTTAGATTTACCACAGCACAAATCTTTGGCCATTTCTCCTGTCCTGGATGTTGTGGATGATGTTTTTATGGAATCCAGTTTTACTCTTGACACCCTCCCTCCTGCTCCCAAGAAACCTGACCGGTACTATAGAGTCTCTGACTCTCTCAAATTTCTTTTAAAAAAAATCCTACTGCTGACCCCGAGGTTATCTCTCAAGGACCTAAAGAATTTAAAGCAACTTCTGCTAAGAATCCCATCCCCTTAGACAGGGATTCCCGAGCATTAGACAGATGACTGCGGTGGTGGTGCTGCGATAGCGTTGTCTCCTCACAGTAAGACGTCCTGTTCGATTCTCAGCTAGAGCTTCTTCTGTGTGGAGACATGCGTGAATGGGCGTTCCTTCGTTGAAGGTTGTGCGTCAGGGCCGGCAACTCGGCACGTAAAAATCTACTGCCAATCATTAGCGGACCGGAGTTCTGCTGTGGCGACCCCTAACTGGGAAAAGCCGGAAGACACAACAACAAGACAGATGGGGTAAAAAAGTATACACCTCTTCTACTCTTGCTATTAGAGCACTAAGTTGTCAGTTCCATATGCTGAAATATCAGCAACATGCCATGGAACTCCTCAAACAAATAATATCATCTTTTCCTGCTTGTACAGAAAGAGTTACAAGAGTTAATGCAATCTGCAAGTCAAGTAACTAAGCACACCTTACAATGTGGTTTTGACGCCCTAGAAGCATCTTGCAGGGCAGCAGTCACTGGTTCTGTCCTTAGCTTGGCTTAAGGAACAGCCCTTGCTAGACCATGTCTAATCCAAATTATTGGACGTACCCATGCACAAAGACAACTTATTTGGCACCAAGGCAGAGGAGGTCTTAAAAATGATAGAAGTAAAAGCTAAGTCTATGCAGTTAAGGACTTCTTGCAGGTCCAGCCACCCAGGTTCAGTAGGCATTGCCCCTCCAAGCACTGGTCCTTTCCTGCCCCCTCCAAGTCAGCTCAGCCCAGCCCAGACCCCAGGGAAGCAGGCCCCCCAGACAACAGCCTCAGGGAATGCAGAGATCTAAGCAATGGAGTTCCTCCTCTTCAAAACCAGGGAGTGCTAAGCCGCCCCCTCATAGTAAGAATTTAAAATGACTTTTCACTTCCACCCTATCCTTCTGCCCACCTGCTATTGCCCCTAGGAGGAAATCTCTCCTTCCATGCAAGCACCTAGGCCACCATTACCAATGACTGCAGGGTCCTCAACATAGTGTCCCAGGGATACAAATTTTATTTCCACACTCTACCTATGCTCTCCAAGGATGCTTGGTTAGCCACCCTAGACCTAAAGAGGCCTACCTACACATCCCAGTCAGGGAATCATGCCGGAAATATCTACGTTTCAGGGCAGGATCACTGCACTTTCAGTTCTCTGCGCTTCCCTTTGGCTTATCTTCACAAAATGTCTGACTCCTGCCATTGCTTTTTGCAGACAAAGAAATATTCAAATTTACCCATTCTTAGACGACTACCTGATTCAGGCAGACAGGAAAAGCTCCTAAATCACCTGACCTTTGTAAAGTTCCTACTGACCTTCCTGGGGTATACTTTCAACAAAAAGAAATCCAAACTAGTACCCACCCAAAAAATAGTATTCCTGGCAGCAAGCCTGGACACAGCATCCCAGATGTTATTCCTTACACCAGAAAAAAAAACCTACCTGACAGCCTGCTTCTCTCAACTAGCCACCAGACCCCAGTTGTCCGCAAGCTCTGGGTTTCATGGCTTCTTGCATTCTACTCATTCCATATGTCAGACTACATATGAGGAAACTACATTGATACCTAAAAAGCCTTTGGTGTCAACACTCCCTAGACCTGGAACCTCTTATACCAATGACACCTTTTTTAAGGAAAGATTTTCTTTGGTGGGTAGCAGCATGCTACCACAACAAGAGACTACCCTTCTCACAACCCTATGCCACCCAGATCCTCGCCACAGACACATCAGACTATGCCTGGGGTGCACACCTCGATGGCAGGTGCATACAGGGCCAGTGGAGCCCACGTCAAAGACATCTGCATCTCAGACAAAAAGAGATATTAGCTGTCCAGCAAGCTCTGACAGCTTTCCGACCCCTATTATTTTGGGGGCTGTACTGATCAAAACGGACACCACTGTTATGTGGTATATCAACAAGCAGGGAGTGACTCACTCATATGGTCTGTGCAGGCTTGCCATGACCCTTTGAAACATGGCCTCAGCCATGCAACTACACCTGTTGGCACAATTTCTGCCAGGCTCTCTCAACTCTCTGGCAGACAACTTAAGCAGAAATCTTCTAGACCCACATGAGTGGCAGCTAGAGCAAAGCACCCTCACCCTTGTAACCCAGAAACAGGGCATTCCGAAGGTTGACCTCTTGGCTTCCCACTCCAGCCATCAGCTCAGCAAATTCTGCACCAGGGAACCTCACAGCAAGGCCTGGAAAGTGGATGCTGTAACCTTCCAGTGGGTCAACCTCTCGGTCTATGCATTTCCCCCTCTACCGCTCATTACAAGGGTACTGCTCAAAATAAGGGAGGAAGAAAATGAGGACAATCCTGATTGCCCCAGACTGGCCATGCCAGCACTGGTACCCACTGCTGGCAGCCTGCCACCATGGCATTTCCTTCAGATCCCAATGCTCCTGACCCAGAGGAATGGAGAATGCATGCATCACCAATTGCAGACCCACAGTCTGACAACCTGGCTTATTCCCTGACCTCTGCACAAGCTGCTAATCTCAGCAAACAAGTTCTAGATGTTTGTAATAAACTGAAACGGTCGTGGGTAAAAGCAAGGTGCAGAAGAAGCCCAAACAAAAAGAAGAAAAATGCACCGAGCTAACACACTATAAACGTTTATTCAAAAAACAAAAACAAAGATAAAATATAGGTGAGCGCTTTCACAACATAGTTGCTTTATCAGACAACAGTAAAGAGCCAACACACTGTTTAAATAGCCAAGTACCCATTACTCAATTAACTAATTAAGACTTGCAAGCTGTGTGAAATCAGGAACAAAGAACTTGTCACAATAGATCCTACAATAGAGAGTTTGCTGTACATAATATAATAAGGCACAAACAAATATGCTAAAACATCAGTATAAAAGCATATTATATAAAGTTTAAAATATACACTGTATAAAACATATGGATGCAGTATTGAAAACGCATACAATACAAAAAATTAAAAGGTTAAGCATATAAAAAAACATCTGAAATCAGTGCATGAGTGGTCTAGCTTTTAAAAAGGGAACTAATGTAGTTGCAGCATTCAAACCAGGAAATTTCTCAGCATTGAGCTTCAATATCCATTTTTGCTCATGCCCCTCTGTAATGTTTTCTATATCACCACCCCTGGGGTTCCTATAAATATGTTGCAAAACTAAAAACTTGAAAGAATGAGAACGATCATTAGACATAACATGACAAGCCAAAGCATTAAATTGTTTATAGATGTTCATCGTGTTACCCTGCTGCAGTCATCACACTTGGGTTATCCTGCCATCAAGCGGTCCCACAGTCGGCCCGAATTCCAAAGTCTTGGTCCGGCGTCGGTTGCTGTAGCTTCTTCCCTGACGTCAGTGCGCCAGGGGTATATGAGAGGCATCCGACGCCATTTTCTTCAGTCTTTCTTGCCGCGCGGTGCCCGAAGCAGAAGCAGTTCGCAAGTGCCGGTCGGCCGACACCTGAGATTTTTGAATCGAGTTTCAGTCCGAAGTCTTCAAAGCTCAGTACCCTGTTGGGGAACCTTTTCTTACCTCAGTCCGATGTCAGAAAAAGTTAACAATTGCGTTTCTTGTGGGAAGCAAATACCTCATAAGGACTTTCATTCTTTTTGTATACCTTGCCTAGGCCCAGACCACATCGTCACTGGTTGTCGGTTTTGTGCTAGGTTCAATAAGCGAACTATAAAGCGACGCTTTGATTTCGCATGACATTACTTCGGTAGAAAATTTAATTACACTATGCCGTCGGAGCAACCGACTACCGGCGTGCATAAAAAACGCAAAGGTAAAGACAGACAGCCTAGATCCAAGCCAGACTCCGAGGCCTCGGCTGGGCCGGCTGCCAGTTCTCCGATTTTCAGTGAGGCGCCTACGCAGCCCCTGGCTACCACTGAATTGGATCCCCAGACCGCTTCGGATCCCCCAGCAGCGAGTTCTAGGCTGACGCAGCCATTTTCTTTAGGCCCTACCGACGACATTGCAGTAGGAGAAGCTGGTGCTGTAGAAACACCTTCGGTTTTCTGAAGGTGTCTTCAGACCGACTACTCTCACCATAAAATCTTATGCTAAGCTTAAGACTCCTCTAAAACCAAAAAAGCCTACACTTCAGTCTCCAGGTCAAGGCCCTATGCCTAAGAAACAGATGCTTAAAATGGCTGAAGATTTGATTTCTTTGATCAGGGGTCCCCCCCCCCCGACAAAAGGCCTAGACAAGAGGAGGATTATGCCTCTTCTGATAAAGTGTCTGTTTCCTCAGGCTCCTCTGAGGAACAGGATTACTCCTTTCCCCCTTATGAAGATTCTGATGCTGAAGACTCCATTCCTTCAGCTTCTCCCCTGAAGATTATTCCTTTGGGGAAACCTTACATACCATGAGGGAACATTTCCACTGGGAAGGTCAGGACTACTCCGACTCAAAGAAAAGGCTCCGAGAGTTTCTTTTACTCCCCCAGCACAGACCACTTGCTATCCCCCCAGTTTTAGACATTGTGGATGATGTTTTCTTAGAATCTAGTCTAAATCCAGATTCTCTGCCTCCTGCTCCAGCCAAACCAGATAGATACTATAGAGTGCCTGACTCACACAAATTCCTATACAAAAACCCTGTTGCTGATCCAGAGGCAATCTCCCAGGGTCCCAAAGGGGCTAAGGCTTCTATGGCTAACAATCCTGTACCCTCTGAAAGGAACTCCAGAGCACTAGATAGGTGGGGGAAGAAGGTTTACACCTCAGCTACCCCGGCTATGAGAGCACTAAATTGTCAATTTCGCATGCTTATATACCAGCAATTCCTAATGTCTCAAATAAAACAAAAGATGGGCACGCACCCTCAACAGTCTGAATTCAAGGAAATGCAGGATCTGTTGCATGCAGCTGAACAGGTGGGCAAACATACTTTACAATGTGGTTTTGATGCCTTGGAAGCTTCCTCTAGAGCAGCTGTTACTGGGTCTGTTCGTAGGCATGCTTTTTTAAAGGAACAATCTCTGCCAGATCATGTTAAAGCAAAGTTACTAGATGCACCCTTACAGCAGGATGTCTTATTTGGGATTAAAGCAGAGGAGGTTTTAAAGAAAATGGAGGATAAGGCAAAATCTATGCAGATGGTCAAAGATTTCTTACAGGTACAGCCCCCACGCTTCAGCAGAAATTGGCCAACAAAAAATTGGTCCTTTCCAACTTCTGACAGACCACAGAGGGGTAAATACAGGCGCCCAAGGGGCAGAGGACAAGCACAAATCCCTTACAAACCTTGCCAATGGGGCACTGCAGCACAGAAGAGAGGAGAAGACAGGTCCCAAACTACTAGAAGGCAAACACAATGACTTAAACCTCAAACTGCCAAGCAAAACTCTCTTGGCAGCTCCCTTGGGAGGAAAATTAGCACTTTTTGCAAACAACTGGCGCTTCGTCACAAAGGACAAATGGGTCCTAGACATTATCTCACAAGGATACAGATTCCATTTCCACACCTTGCCAAGGATAAAAGGAATGCCAAACCTGCCACAAAATCAATGGGCAGAGGCACCAAAAACAAATTACAGCTCTCATGGACATGAGAGACATTCAACTGGTACCTACACAGGAGCAAGGCCAAGGATTTTACTTAAGGCTCTTTCTAGTCCCCAGAAAGGACAATGCTTGGAGACCCATTCTGGACCTTTCAATTTTAAACACCTTCTTGCAAGTACCCAAATTCAAGATGCTAACACTACAGCAGCTTCTTCCCATGTTGGGCAAGAAAGCTTGGCTAGTAACGTTGGACCCTCAAGGAGGCATACCTGCATGTCCCTATCAGACAAAATTGCAGAAGATACCTCCGTTTCATTGCAGGTTCAACCCATTACCAATTCTCTGCACTGCCCTTTGGCTTATCTACTGCGCCCAGGGTCTTCACAAACTGCCTGGCACCAGTAATTTTATACTGCAGACAAAGAGGAATTCAAATATACCCATACCTGGATGACTGCCTCATCCAAGCAGAAAGCAAGGACATTCTCTTACAACACCTGGCTTTTGTAAAACATCTTCTAAGTTGCCTAGGGTACACAGTAAACGAAAAAAAATCAAAACTAGTGCCCTCACAAAACATGACATTCCTGGGTGCCAGCTTGAATACAATGGCCCAGATGGCTTATCAGACGCCAGACAAACAACTACAATTAACTCAATACTTCAGAACAATGGCAACAAAGACCCAACTCCCAGCAAGAAAAATTCTGCAGGCCTTGGGCTTCATGGCATCTTGCATACTACTAATACCATTTGCAAAACTGCATATGAGGAAATTACAATGGTACCTAAAAAGCGTATGGACTCAACACAGCCACTGCTTGGAAACAATGATACCTCTCATTCCCTGCCTTCAACAGGAGTTTCTATGTTGGTCACAGGCATGTCACCTCAACAAGGGTCAGCTTTTCACCCTACCCCCAGCCAGGCAAACTATGACAACAGATGCATCAGACTATGCCTGGGGGGCACACATGGCAGGACGGTGCGTTCAAGGCATATGGACTGCAGATCAAAGGAATTTGCACATCAATCAAAAAGAAATGCTAGCTGTACAAAATGCTCTGACAGCCTTCAAGGACCTCTTACATCCAAGTCAGCTTATCATAAGGACAGACAACACCACAGTAATGTGGTACATAAACAAACAAGGGGGTACACACTCCTACCCTCTATGCAGGCAAGCAATGACCTTGTGGAACATAGCACCGGCTTACCAAGTTCAATTACAAGCTCAATTCCTGCCAGGAAAAAAGAACACATTGGCAGACGACCTAAGCAGAAACATCATGGATCCCCATGAGTGGAAACTGGATCCACAAGTATTTGCAATGATAACTCAAAAATGGGGGCTCCCAGACATAGACCTGTTTGCCAGCCCTCAAAACTATCAGCTAACAAAATTTTGCACAAGGACTTTTCACCATCAAGCTTGGAAAGTGGACGCACTCTCATTCAGTTGGAAAATGCTGACAGTATATGCCTTTCCTCCATTACCCCTTCTCACAAAGGTGCTGCTGAAAGTCAGGATGGAGAGACCCCGAATGATACTCATTGCCCCAGACTGGCCACTCCAGCACTGGTACCCACTATTAAGGAATATGGCCCAGGGCCCACCATGGATTCTACCACAAATTACCCATCTGCTCACACAGCAAGACAATCAGATTCTACACAGCCAGCTCAAAACCTTAAACTTGGCTGCATGGCAAATCACCTAAGCAACCAGCCAGCTCCTCTCTCACAAGCTGTTATGGATGTTATTCTAGAGGCCAGGAGGCCCAGCACCAGGAAATTCTACTCAGACAAATGGAAAAAGTTTTGCGCCTGGAACCAAGCTAAAGGCCAAAATACCCTTCAGCCTGACATACCTCAGATTCTGCAATATTTAACTGAAATGTTACACAAAGGGCTTTCTTTTTCATCTGTTAAAATCCACGCCTCAGCTACAACATGATTCCTCCCTTATTTTCACATCCACTTCTAAGGCAGTTTCTCAGAGGGGGCCAAAAACATCAGTCCTCCCAGGAGAGCACCAACACCTACTTGGGACCTCAACTTTGTTCTGGAAAAACTTACGCTACCTCCTTTTGAGCCAGCTTTCTCAGATGACTTAAAGTTTATATCATGGAAGACTGCCCTGCTGCTAGCAATTACTTCAGCTAGAAGAGTTTCAGAGCTTCAGGCACTAATGGCAGTAGAGCCTTTCCTCATTTTTCATCAAGACAGAGTTTCTCTACGAACTAACCCCTCCTTTATGCCCAAGGTGGTATCCAGTGTGGCTCTAAATCAAACCATCCATTTTACCCACCTTCTTTCCAAATCCACAGAACAAAGGAGAAAGACTCCTGCATTCCTTGGACATTCACAGGCAGCTACGTTACTACTTGAATAAAACTAAGGTTTTCAGAAAATCTGACCAGCTTTTTGTATCCTATGCTACAGCATCACAAGGAAAGGCTATCTCAAAACAGACCATTTCCAAATGGATAGGACATTGCATACGATTTTGCTACACCCACCATGGAAAACCAGTTCCTGCTAGCATTAGGCCCCAGTTTACCAGGGCAGCAGCTACATCTACAGCCTTCTTCAGGGGGGTGCCAACCAAGGATATTCTGGAAGCTGCAACTTGGAGTTCAGTACACACCTTCACCAAACATTACCACTTACCACTTTACTCTAAGACTAGAGCTGGCTTCGCCACTGCAGTTTTGCAGGGCCTTCTAGCCTTCTCTAACCCTGTTTGACTCCACCTCCCATTCTTAGCTTTGGGATTCTACCCAAGTGTGATGACTACAGCAGGGTAACACGATGAACATAGTACAGTTTTGTACCTACCATAAATATAGATGTTCGAGTGTATACCCTGCTGCAGTCCAGGTTACCCTCCCTCCATCCCCTCTCTAAAACCTTTCTTTGCCTTAATATCTGTTACAACTTTTGTGGTGCATTTGCTTATAGCAGGAGGGATATTTTGTTTATGCTACACTTTTTATTATTGGTACTATCTACTGACCACCGTTTGGGGGGGTGGCACCTGACATCTGGGGCAAGAAAAACTGAAGAAAATGGTGTCGGATGCCTCTCATATACCCCTGGCGCACTGACGTCAGGGAAGAAGCGACAGCAACTGATGCCGGACCAAGACTTTGGAATTCGGGCCGACTGTGGGACCGCCTGACGGCAGGATAACCCAAGTGTGATGACTGCAGCAGGGTATACACTCGAACATCTACATTTATGGTAGGTACAAAACTGTACTTTGGTAATATCTCTCACATGTTCTAAAATGCGATGTTTTAACACTCTATTCGTTTTGCCTACATAAAAAGCATGAAATTGTTGGCAAAAACAAAAATAAACATCAGTAGTTCTACAATCTGAATATTGTTTAGAGTTCTAGATGTTATACATAAGGCCAGATGCCCTAGCACTCGAAAGTCTTATGCTGACAAGTGGAAAAGGTTTTGCACCTGGATCCAGGCTGAGGGAGCCGGAACTGCGCAGCCATCCCTACCTCTCATTCTGGATTACCTTGCTGACCTACTTCACAGGGGTCTATCCTTCTCTTCTGTTAAAATTCATCCCTCTGCCATCTCTGCTCATTTCAGCACAGAGCCACTTCTTTTCTCCCACCCTCTCATCAAACAGTTCCTCAGAGGGGGCTAGCAACTTGAGGCCACCCAGAAGGGCACCTACCCCAGCTTGAGACCTAAACTTTTGTGTTGGAAAATCTCACCCTGCCCCCCTTTGAACCAGCAGCTTCACATAATTAAAGTTTCTCTCTTGGAAGACAGCCTTGCTTCTGGCCATCACTTCAGCTAGAAGAATGTCTGAGCTACAAGCACTAATGGCTGTTGAGCCCTTCATCATTTTCCATGCTGACAGGGTCTCCCTCTGGACTAACCCATCCTTCATGCCAAAAGAGGTGTCCATTGTGGGTCTCAACCAACCTATTTATTTGCTCACTCTTTTCCCTTACCCACAAAACAAGGGGGAAAGGATTCTGCACTCTCTAGATGTGCACAGACAGTTCAGATTATAACTAGACAGGACTAAATAATTTAGAAAGACTGATCAATTGTTAGTAAGCTTTGCTGCAGGAGCAGAGGGCAAGGCCCTATCCAAACAAACAATTTCCAAATGGGTGGCACATTGCATCCATTTCTGCTACAAGCAACACGGAAAACCTCCTCCCAAGGGGGTCAGGACACATTCTACCAGAGCAACCTCCACCTCTGCAGCTTTCCTCAGAGGGGTCCCTACCAGGGACATCCTGGAGGCTGCAACATGGACATCTGTTCATACCTTCACCAAGCATTACCACCTCCTTATCTTCGACAAATCCAGGGCAGGCTTTGCCACCGCAGTCTTCCAGGGCGTCCTACCTGGCCCTCAGCCTTCTTGACTGCCTCCATCCTTTTCTTCAGCTTTGGAAATCAACCCAAATGTGATGACTGCAACAGTGAAACAGGAAGAGCATAGTACAGTTGTGTACACTTACCATAAATGTAGATGTTCGAGTGTATTCACTGTTGCAATCCTGGATGTTCTTCGCGTTTCACTGTTGCAGTCATTACATTTGGGTTATCCTGCTGGCAGGTTGGCATCAGTCGGCCTGAATTCCAAAGTCTTGGGTCCTGCGTTGGTTGCTGGTGCCGCTTCCCTGATGTCAGGTCGTCAGGGGTATAAAAGATGCAGCCGATGCCATTTTATTCAGTCTTTCTTGGCGCGCAGTGCCTGAAGCAGAAGCAGTTCGCAAGTGCCGGCCTGCCAACTCCTGAGATTTTCGTGTTAGAGTTTCAGATCCAAAGTCTTCATTAAAAGCTAAGTACCCCGTTGGGGAAACGTTTTTCTTGCTCCAGACCGATGTTAGAAAAAGTTAATAATTGTATTTCTTGTGGGAAGCAAATACCTCATAAGGACTTTCATTCTTACTGTATTCCTTGCCTAGGCCCTGACCACGACGTTACTAGTTGTCAGTTTTGTGCTAGATTTAACCAACGCACTATTAAGCATCGGTACGATTTTGCATTAAGCTATTTTGGGCGAAGATTTAATTATACAATGTCGTCGGATAGCCATCCGACTACCAGACTTCACAAAAAACGAAAAGAAAAAGACAGGCATCCGAGGTCCAGAACTGACGACGAAGCTTCTCCTAAGCAGGTCGCCGATTCGCTGGTTCCTCAGTGAGGCACTTTCGCAGCCCCTGATGCCCGCTACTTTAGAGTCGCAGGCCTCTTCCGACTCCCACGTGGAGTTGGCCGGGCCACAGGAAACTCAAGGTATTGTAGCCTTGGAGATAATTCCCTCAGATGGGTCCGGAGCTGCTGAGCAGGCATTGGCTTTTGAGGGTGTATTCAGACCCAAACAATTATATATTAAACCAACATCAAAGACAAAGGCTAAAACACCTTTAAAGGCAAAGAAACAAGTTCACCAGCCTCAAGGATAGGCCTCCATGCCCAAAAAACAGATGCTCAAAATGGCTGAAGACTTAATTACCTTGATCAGGGGTTCCCATCCCCATGCCCAAAAAACAGATGCTCAAAATGGCTGAAGACTTAATTACCTTGATCAGGGGTTCCCATCCCCCCCTTGATAAGAGGCCTAGGCAAGAGACAGACTATGAATCTTCAGATCAGGTTTCCATTTCTTCTGATTCCTCTTCTGATCAGGAATATTCTCTTCCCCCCTATGAGGATTCTGATGCTGAAGACTCAATTCCTTCAGCTTCTCCTCCTGAGGACTACTCTTTTGGGGAAACCTTGCATACCATGAGGAAGCACTTCCACTGGGAGAGCCAAGATTTCTTAGAATCTAAGAAAAGGCTCAGAGACTTCCTTTTACTACCTCAACACAGGCCTCTAGCTATTCCACCTGTGTTAGACATTGTAGATTGTGTTCTCGGAGTCTAGTCTGACCCCTGACTCTTTAGCTCCAACTCCTGTTAAGCCGGACAGATACTACACGGTCCCTGACTCTCATAAATTCCTTTTCAAAAACCCTACTGCTGACCCAGAAACTATTTCACAGGGTCCGAAAGGGGTCAAGGCTTCTACTGCAAAAAACCCTACCCCCTCTGACAGGGATTCTAGAGCACTGGGTAGATGGGGAAAAATGATTTACACATCTGCTACTTTGGCTATAAGGGCTTTAAATTGCCAGTTTCATATGCTTAAATATCAGCAATATATCATGACACTGCTTAAACAGAAAATGATGGCTAATTCTGAATGTGCAGAAAACAAAGAAATGCAGGATTTATTGCATGCAGCTGAACAAGTTGGAAAGCATACTTTGCAATGTGGGTTTGATTCTCTGGAGGCCTCCTGCAGGGCCGTGGGTTCTGTCATTAGGAGGCATGCTTGGTTAAAGGAACAAAATCTGCCCGATCATGTTAAAGCAAAATTATTAGATGCTCCTTTACAGCATGATACCTTGTTTGGTGTTAAGGCAGAAGAGGTGTTAAAGAAAATGGAGGACAAAGCTAAATCTATGCAAACGGTCAAGGATTTCTTACAGGTACAGCCACCTAGATTTAGCAGACATTGGCCTACAAAGAATTGGTCCTTTCCAGTCTCAGACAGACCTCTCAGGGGCAGATCCAGACACCCTAGAGGCAGATCACAGCCGCAAGGTTCCTACAGGTGTAAGCAGTGGAGTGCCTCTACCTCCAAATGTGGAGAAGACAAATCACAACCATGTAGGAAACAGTCCCAATGAATTCCCCCTGCCTGCACCAAGCACTTATCTTCTGGCAGCACCCTTGGGGGAAAAGTAGCACTTTTTTCTTAAAATTGGCACATTATAACCCAGGACAAATGGGTTCTAGACGTAGTGTCACAAGGCTACAAGTTTCATTTCTATAACATGCCAAGAGCAAACTGTTGGCCAGATCTGCCAAAAAATCAATGGGCAGAGGCTCCAAAACAAGTCGCTGCTCTCATGGACATGCGAGCAATTCAACAAGTGCCACAGCAAGAGCAGGGACAAGGATTTTACTCCAGACTGTTCTTGGTACCCAGAAAGGACAAAGCATGGAGACCAATACTGGACCTATCTATTCTAAACACTTACCTCGATATACCAGAATTCAAGATATTGACCTTACAGCAGCTTCTGCCCATGCTGGGCAGCAAGGCTTGGCTCGTGACTCTAGACCTAAAAGAGGCATACCTGCATGTCCCAATCAGACAATCATGCAGAAGATACCTCAGATTCAACGCTGGCTCAAAGCATTACCAGTTCTCTGCACTGCCCTTTGGCTTATCTACCGCGCCCAGGCTCTTCACAAATTGCCTAGCACCAGTAATTGCTTACTGCAAACAAAGAGGAATACAAATATATCCTTATTTGGACGACTGCCTCATACAAGCAGAGAACAAGAACATTCTATTACAGCATCGGACTTTTGTGATAAGACTTTTAACATGCCTAGGGTACACAGTCAACAAAAAGAAATCAAAACTAGTACCCTCTCAAGAGATAATATTCCTGGATGCAAGCTTAAATGCAACTGCCCAGATGGCTTATCTCACTTCAGACAAATAAAGGCAACTGACTACGTATTTCAAGGAAATGGCAACAAAAGCCCAGTTATCTACAATAAAAATTCTGCAGGGTTTGGGCTTCATGGCATCCTGCATCTTACTAATTCCATATACAAGACTGCATATGAGGAAAATTCAAAGATACCTAAAAAGTGTCTGGACACAACATTGCCACGGTCTGGAAGCAATGATAATTCTAATACCCTGCCTGAAACAGGAATTTCGATGGTGGGCAAAGGCTTGTCAGCAAACAAGGGATAGCCATTCACACTACCCCCAGCCAGGCAGAGCCTAACGAGGGATGCATCCGATTATGCCTGGGGGGCACACATGTCAGGAAGAGGCATTCAGGGCACCTGGTCCACAAACCAAAAGCATCTACATATCAATCAAAAGGAGATACTAGCTGTTCAAAATGCCCTGACAGCCTTCAAGGGCCTACTTCATCCGGGACAACTACTGATAAAGACAGACTAACACCATGGTCATGTGGTACATAAACAAGCAGGGGGGAACTCATTCTTACCCCCTATGCAGACTAGCTATGACTTTATGGGATACAGCTTTAACTTACCAGGTTCATCTGCAGGCACAATTCTTGCCAGGAAAGGAAAATACTCTGGCAGACGAACTAAGCAGAAACCCCATGGATCCCCACGAGTGGCACCTGGATCCACAAGTCTTTAGCATGATAACAATGGAATGGGGACACCCGGACATAGATCTATTTGCCTCCCCTCAAAACAATCAACTAAGAAGATTCTGCACAAGGACTTATGACAGACAAGCTTGGAAAGTGGACGCCTTATCTTTCAACTGGACAATCCTATCAGTATATGCCTTTCCTCCACTGTCTCTCCTCCCCAAAGTACTCCTAAAGGTCAGGCAGGAGAGACCAAAAATGATTCTGATTGCCCCACACTGGCCGCGCCAGTAGTGGTATCCGATCCTAAGGAACTTGTCCCAATGCCCACCCTGGACCTTACCTCAAATAACCTCATCTACTTCACAACAAAACAATCAGATTCTGCACAGCCAACTCAGGACTCTAAACCTGGCAGGATGGCGGATAATGTAGCAATACAAACCACACCTCTCAGTAAAGCTGTGATGGATGTCATTTTAGAAGCTAAAAGGCCTAGTACTAGAAAATCCTATGCTGGGAAATGGAAGAGATTTTGCGCTTGGAACCAAGCTCAAGGAACTGATACAGCTGTCCCAAATATTCCTGAGATTTTGCAGTATTTAACTGAGATGCTGGACAAAGGCCTATCTTTTTCATCAATTAAAATCCATGCCTCTGCCATTTCGGCTCAATTACAATGCAGAGCCACCACTCTTTTCTCATCCTTTATTAAGGCAATACCTCAGAGGAGCCAAAAACTTAAGGCCTCCAAGGAGAACACCAACACTAAAAGAATCACAGGCCTAAAGCAGATGCCCTACGCTGACCGCCTTAAAAAACTCCAGCTATACTCTGTCGCATATCGTCTACTCAGAGGCGATCTCTGCTTAACATACAAGGCCATGTCAAACCCAGAGCTGTTGGACATGCTACACTTAAAGAAATCCCAATCCCTCAGAGCTACACGCTCCAGGGATCTAAACCTTGTCATCACAATAAACAAAACATGCTGGAGGGATAGGTTCCTGACCCAGAGACTCCCCAGACTCTGGAATAGATTGCCCATACATGTCAAGCAGAGTGCCTCTTTGGACCTCTTCAAGAGGAACCTTGACGATTGGATGGGAGAAAGGAAATTCACCCCAGGGATCACGTCAGTCGCCCTGCTAGACAGGGGTCCAGGAAAGTAAATAATGTGGGAAGAAATAGCCAGGGAATTGTTATGGCTAGGCTTGTATAGGCCCTAGGGCTGATAGCCTAGTACCAACCTATGAACACCTGCATGGGACCTCAATTATGTCTTGGAAAAACTCACCTTACCTCCTTTTGAGCCAGCTGCTACTGCGGACATAAAGTTCTTATCTTGGAAAACACCTCTGCTCCTAGCAATAACTTCTGTAAGACGAGTTTCAGAGCTACAGGTTCTCATGGCTGTGAAACCCTTATTTTCTATCCAGACAGGGTCTCTCTGAGAACAAACCCTACATTTATGCCTAAGGTGGTATCCAGTGTAACCCTTAACCAAACAATTCGTTTGCCAACTTTTTATCCAAATCCACAGAACAAGGGGGAGAAAATTCTGCATTCTTTGGACGTACACCGACAACTTAGATTCTCCTTGGACAAAACTAAAGTTTTCAGAAAGACAGAACAATTGCTAGTGGAATATGCCACAGCATCTCAAGGAAAGGCCATCTCCAAGCAGACTCTTTCAAAGTGGATAGGTCACTGCATTCGTTTCTGCTACTCACAACATGGCAAACCAGTGCCTAAGGGCATTAGGCCACATTCAATCAGAGCTGCAGCCACTTCTGCAGCCTTTCTCAGGGGAGTACCAACCAAAGACATTTTGGAGGCTGCTACTTGGAGTTCAGTGCATACCTTTACAAAACATTACAATCTGCCTCTTTACTCTAAATCCAGGGCAGGCTTTGCCACTGCAGTTCTGCAGGGCCTCTTAGCCACTCCTAATGCTGTTTAGCTCCACCCAACCATAGCTTTGGGACTCAACCCAAATGTAATGACTGCAACAGTGAAACACGAAGAACATAGTAGATGTTCGAGTGTATTCACTGTTGCAGTCCAGGTTACCCACCCGCCATCCCCCTTATGTTTGCTGGAACTTATCTTTACTTCTCTAATCTATACAACCTAAATGGTGTATTTGCTTATAGAGGAAGGTAAAAAATTATTTGGGTGCATTTATGTTTTATTTACCTAATTTTAGCCTACCCTTTTGGGGGCACCTGACATCTGGGGCAAGAAAAACTAAATAAAATGGCGTCGGCTGCATCTTTTATACCCAGGATGACCTGATGTCAGGGAAGAGGCATCAGCATCCGACGCAGGACCCAAGACTTTGGAATTCAGGCCGACTGAGGGCAACCTGCCAGCAGGATAACCCCAATGTAATGACTGCAACAGTGAATACACTCGAACATCTACATTTATGGTAAGTATACACAGCTGTACTTTTCCCTCCCTCTATCCCCCCTGTCTCTCTCTCTCTCTCTATGTCCTTACAAGGAAATTTTGGTATTTAATTTCTACTGGTGGTGTTCTTCCACCATAACCTAGCTCCCTCTTGGGGGCTTCTGACAGGGCAAGAAAAACTGCTGTAATGGCGTCGGCTGCCGTATTTTATACCACTGACAACCTGACGTCAGTCCTAGAGCGACAGCAACCGACGTAGAAATACTAAGCCTCTGGTATTCGGGCCAACTGAGGGCTACCCTGCCAGGGATAACCCAAATATGATGATTGCAACAGTGAATAAACTTGAACATCTAAATTTATGGTAAGTGTACACAACTGTACTTTGTGTACACATACCGTAAATGTAGATGTTTGAGTGTATTCACTGTTGCAGTCCTGGTTTCCTTCCCTCCTCCCCACTTATGTCTCTTTTCTTTAGGGAGACATAAGCTTCTAACGGTGGTTTTTAGCCACCAGGACCACTTTACCATATTTACTTGGGTCTCTGACTGGTTAGGGCAAGAAAAACTGATGTAATGGCGTCGGCTGCCTTCCTTTATAGCACTGACGACCTGACATCAGTCAGCGAGTGACAGCAGCTGCTGCAGAAAAACATTTGACTTTGGTATTCGGGCCGGCCGAAGGCTACCACAGCAGGGATAACCCACAGGTGATGACTGGAACAGTGAATACACTCAAACATCTACATTTATGGTAAGTGTACACAACAGTACTTTATAGAGCTTAAACTATTTATTAGGATGCTGAATTTAAAAATTTTGTTGGCACCAATGATAGTATTCGTTGCGACTTTAAAAGAACAAGTATGTCCATACCACAGCTAAACCCTACTGTCTTAGCTTTCAATAAGGTGTAGACCATAGTTATATTGACTCGATAAACAACTTAATTGTGACAAGTTTTATAACCTAACTAAAGGGGAGTTCAAAGCTCTTAAAACTTTAACTGACAAAAAATAAACTGGTTATAAAAAGTGCCAATAAAGACAGAGGAATTGTGGTGATGACCCAGTTTATTAAACTCAAGTTGTGCAGCAACTTTTGTACTCTGAAGATTACTTCATTTGTAATAGACATAACCTTGGTTTAATAACTGCAAACATTATGCATATTTATGACGGTATGGACATAGACCAATGTATCACTATAGAGTGGCTACAATACTTCAGAACTGATAATACTAAAGTACCCATTATTTGTGGCATACCGAAAATACATAAATCCCTCACCTCCGTAGCCATGGCTTGTGGATGGGCCATGGAGCCCATATCAAAATATTTGGACACCAAATTGAAGGCAAATTTATCAGGGACTGGCACCATTCTACTTCAACTCTCACTATGTTCATCTGGCAATACTGACAATGACTTTTTTTGTAACACTGGACGTGGACTAGTCATTCCAAATGACGTTGGCATTAAATCTATCAAAGATTACCTTCTTGAATTTTCAGATTATACACCGGTCTAAATAGACATTATTTGTGATTTCTCTGTGGTTTTAACTAACAATGTATTCCTTTTTCAAAGAAAACTCTATAAGCAGGTTAAGGGCGTAGTATTGGGTACCCCATTTGCAAACAGTTATGCCAACATTGTGATGTGTCAGTGGGAAAGAGAGAGTATATTTCATAACTACCCTATACTCAGTCAATTTAAATAAACGCGTTGTTGATTACTTGTTTCTCATTTGGAGATCACACCATCTGAATTTAATGAGCTTGCGCTTTACATCTCAAACCTACCAACTTTATTACATTTTAAAAGTGAAATGTCAGCCTCCCAAGTTCAGTATTTGTACATAACCTGTAATAAACTTAAATCTGAGGGCATAGGAACTACACTTCTTAAGAAACTTGTCAAGAGGAATGCATACTTGCACAGTAGTAGTAGTATGCATCATCCTTACATATATAACAACATAGTCAGAAGTCACTTAATGAGGGTAGTGAGACTAAGCGCTGATCATAACCCCATGCTTACACCATTATATACTATGGCTAATGATTTTGCCAGTAGGGGTTATAAAATCAAGAATATTAACACCTTTAAAAATGACATCTTAAATAAATGTGATACAGACTGTAAACCCTTTTTTGTAGCTTTTCACAGTAAGATCTTAATATACAATGTAAGAAAACACCTAGATGCTTATATACATACATACAATATTAACACATCCGGTGTTAAATTATTCACAAGTATTGGGCCTATTCAAATGGTTCCGCAGCTTAGTAATGCTTTAGATGAAACATCTACTTTTAATTGTAAAAGAATAAACTGTGTTGTAAGGAACAGCCGCTTACTTTTCCATCCTTTAGTAGCAACAAAAGAGAGTCTTTTAGCTGCAACAGTTTTTTATTTTTTTCTCCAATAAACATCTTTATTAAATTATCACATATGACATAGGCAATCTTACATTTATGTAAATGATAAAATTGACACCACTTTAGTTGCAAACATTATACAACACAGACACCATTGAAACAACTGTAGTTGCAAACATTTTACAACACTTATAATCTATCCAGTCATTGTCAGTTAAGAATTATATGGCTCATTCAAATCCTGTCTTTTGGACTTCGTTCCTTCTCTGCATGTATTGTTCCCACAATTCCCATTTTTTTCATTTGTGGTTTGCTCCATCCCTTTTCTAAAGATCCCAATTCCAATGTTTTATCTCTTGTTACTATATTCACAACTTCTAGTAAAGTTGGTCTAGAGTTTGATTTCCATTTTCTAGTAATTGCTTTTTTTGCAGCCACCATAATTAGACTCAGCAAGGCCTTACTGTGTCTAGGCAGTTCTGATTATGTTTTATAGCGCAAAAAAAATCATCTCCCCATTCAATCCAATCTGCTCACCCGGCATCTCCGACAGAGCGATTCGCAGAGAATCCCTAAAGTCTACCAGTGCATTACATTCCCTAAAAATGTTTCCAGCCACCTCTTTCTTGTCCGTCACACCTCCAACATTTGCTGTCCACCTGAGGAAAAATTCTTTGGATTCTATTTGGTGTATAAAAATGCCTATGTAAACACTTCCAGGAGCATATTTGGGATACATGCATATATTCCCCCATTGTCTCTTTAATTGCTTATTCAGTGGCTCTTCTCAAGCCTTTCTAAGCTCCTCTGATTTGGTTCTTATAATTATCATGAAGTATTTTATATGCTGTACTAATTATACCTTTTATTAACAGCAGCTTCTGTTCTAGATTCTATTAAGAGCTCTACTAGTATTGGTCTTTCATTTAGGACTCCCTATTTCTTTCTCTTTGCTATACTATGTTATCAATCCTTGATAGGAAAGGCAATCTCTAACCTGCAGTCCAAATAAATTCTTGGCCTCTTCCCATTCTATTACCTTTCCCTTTATAATTATTTGCTCCCAATACCTTTGGTTCCATTTCCAGTTTTCTCCAATAGATTCCAGCCCCCTCTTGCCTATTATCTGCACCCCTAACCGCAGTCATCCCTATCGGCAGTATCTGTTTTCTCCATTCTCGTACTGGTTTAGTTCTTAGAATACTCCCTGCTATTTTATGAATATAATACTCTGCATGATTTTTGTTGATGTCCTTCTATTCACATGTTGTAGTATTCATAACAGTAGAGAGTTGCTGCCAGCAGTGCCACCTTCTGGCCAGTATACCAAAGTCTTTGTTCCTGGAGGGTACGTGTGACATCCCTTGTCAGGGCCATAAACTGATGTAGGGTATAAAGGTGACGTCTGCACGCACCCTCCTCAGAATTTTCCTGCCGCAGAGAACACTGGACTCCTGTTCACCAGTTCCAAAAGCAGATCGCATTTCAGACGACCTTTAAAATTTCCAGATCGGATGGCCGTTTCATCCTACTGATACAGATAAGTGCCCTGTTTGGTTTTTTCATTGCCTTTGATTATTGTTCTGTCAGCTAGAAAGGAGAAGTGTGCTTGTGGGAGACAAATTCCTCACAAGGACATACACGAGAAGTGCATTTTTTTGCTTAGGGGAGGCCCACGACCATACGTCCTTCCCCATTTGCAAATCTTTCATTCCTAAAACCCTTCACAGCCGACTTGCTGCAATAAAATTGTATTTAGAAAATCAGAGACTCGGATGTCTTGTGCTCTGTATGGCCCATCCGAAGAGTTGCTGAGGAAGAATGCCAAAAAATTTAGGCTGGAATCCCTTGCTGTGCCTCAGGCATCTGAGAAGGTTCTAGAGGCCGATGGAAGGTCGGGATCTTCCCAGACATCCGTTTCCAAGCCAGGCCCAGGAACCACTATGGAAGCTGGGGTGGCGGAAACCTTTAGTACGTCCACCGAGGCTACTCACCCATCAGATTGGATGGCAGAGGGGAACCACGACTCAGTCTATCAGTGGGCCTAACTCCTTCTCTCCCATCCAGGCAGACGTCCGCTCAGATTCTCTCTTCACCAACTATTCCTTTAAAGAAAAAACAAAAAGTTAAACACACTGAAACCCAACCAGTTCCTGGATGGGAAGTTTTCTCTGAGCCTTTTTAAGGCTTTTCAGGCCCTACAAACACAGCAGACCCTACTACTTGCCCTACTTTACAGGTTTCTGAGGAAGAGTACTCCTCTTCAGAGGAATCCTTTTCATATGAATCCCAAGTAGAGTCCCCTAAAGATTTCATCACCCCAGAAGAGGAAGACTCCATTACTCCTGAATCTCCAGGGGAAGAAATTACCTTTGGAGACACAATCTCCTTCATGAGGGAACATTTCAAATGGCAGGCATCTGAAGTTTCTGATCCCAAGAAAAGATACTTTTGACCTTTTGCAAATGATGCAACCCTCTCCTTCAGCAGTGGCTCCTTTGCTACCTGTGTTTCAGGATGCCTTCCTGGCTGCTTCACAGTCCCCTGGCTCTCAAAACACTAGCTGCTAAACGTCCAGACCGTTTTTACAAGGTCCTTCAGGATACCCATTACCTCCTTAGGAACCCTGCAGCAGACCCAGCAGATGTACTTCATGTTTCACTGTTGCAGTCATCACGTTTGGGTTATCTGCCTGCAGGTAGCGTCAGTCGGTCTGAATACCAGAGTCTTGGGATTTCTGCGTCGGATGCTGTCGCCACTTCCACATCAGGGGTATAAAACATGCAGCCGACACAATTACATCAGTCTTTCTTGCTGTGCGGTGCCCGAAGCAGAAGCAGTTCGCAAGTGCCGGTCGGCCAACTCCTGAAGTTTTCATTTTTCGAGTTTCAGACCTGAAGTCTTCTCAAAGATAAGTACCCCGTTGGGGATCCTTTTTTCTTTCTGTAAACCGATGTCAGAAAAAGTTAATAATTGTCTTGCCTGTGGAAAGCAAACACCTTACAGAGATTTTCATTTTTATTGCATCATGTATTTAGGCCCAGACCACGATGTTCCTTGCTGTCAGTTCTGTGCCTTGTTCAACACCCGAACTATTCGTTGTCAGGCTGTTTTCGTCACTAAATTCTTTCTCGCTCGTTCTTCGAAATGCTTCGATAAGTCATCCGGCTACCGATTTTCTGGAAAAATGTAAGGATAAAGACAGAGACAGACCTCATAGACCGGTACTCAGTGTGGTGCCTTCGCAGGCCCTGATACCCGCTTCTGCAGATTTACAGGCCTCTGCTGAGACCCTTTCAGATGCCGCAAGTTGCTTCTTCGACTATGGAACCTGCGGATGTCTCTACTTTGGATGGGTCGGCAGCCGCTGTGCAGGCACCATCTTCTGAGGGTGTATTCCAACATCTTAGTTTCTAACTAAACCTACCGAGTTTCTCAGGCCCAGAGTTCACACTTCACCTAGAAATCCGACGACCAAAGCACATGCTCTAGCTCCCATGCCACGGAAACAAATGCTTAGAATAGCTGAAGACCTTGTAACTTTAATTAGGGGAAGACAGACTTCCCCCTCTATAAGACAAAGGATTGATTTTCCTTCTGGTTCTACAAACCATGAGCTTGATGGCTCTGATTCCTCTGATTACCAGGACATTCCCTTATCTTCCTATGAGGATTCAATCCCCTCTGCCTCCCCTCCAGAGAACTTTTCTTTTGGTGAAACCTTGCATACTTTGAGAGCATTTCCGCTGGGAATGGCAGGACTACCCACAGTCCAAAAAGAGACTCGGAGAATTTTTAAACTTGCCTCAGCACAGGCCTCTAGCAATACCCCCTGTTCTGGAGATTGTAGATGATGTCTTCTTGGAATCCAGCATTACCCCTGATACTTTGCCTCCAGCGGCCAGGAAACTTGACAGGTACTGCAGAGTACCTGACTCCCACAAGTTTCTTTTTAAGAATCCTACTGCGGATCCAGGGACCATTTTCCAGAGACCTAAAGGCATTAGGGCTATAATAGCCAAAAGCCCTACCCCTTCGGACAGGGACTCTAGGGCTTTAGACAGATGGGGAAATATGATGTACACCTCTGCTACTCTGGCCATCAGGGCTTTAAATTGCCAGTTTCATATGTTAAAGTATCAGCAACATATTATTTAGCTTATTAAACAGAAAATGATGTTGATTCCTGATTGTGCAGAACATAAAGATTTACAAGAGTTAATGCATTCTGCTAACCAAGTTGGAAAACATACTTTGTAATATGGTTTTGATGCCTTAGAAGCATCTTGCAGGGCTGTTGCCACTGGATCTGTTCTTAGAAGGCATGATTGACTTAGGGAACTTATCTTGCCAGACTATGTCAAAGCAAAATTACTAGATGCACCACTAAATCAAGAACGCCTGTTTGGCAATAAAGCAGAAGTCGTCCTCAGAAAGATGGAGGAAAAAGCTAAATCTATGCAAACTGTTAAATATTTCTTACAGGTGCAGCCACCTAGATTCAGTAGGCATTGGCCTTCTAAAAACTGGTCCTTTCTAGTCCCTCCCAGACCTTCTCAGTCCTAACCCAGGGGCAGCATACCACTATGATTACAGTCTCAGGGTATGCACAGATCTAAGCAATGGAGTGCTCCCATTTCTTAAACAGGGAGTAGTAAGCTGACATCCTATGCTGAAATGTCACAATGACTTATCCTTAATTCTTCCAAGCCTTGCCCAAGTACTTGCACCCTTAGGAGGAAAGCTTGCCCTACATGCAAAAAACTGGGGAGTACATCGCCCAGGACAGATGGATCTTGAACATGGTATCCCTGGGATACAGACTCTACTTCCACTCACTGCCAACCCCAAGCAGATGGCCAGACCCCCCCCCCCCCCACACACACACACACACCATTGGGCAGAGCCCCAAAAGCAAGTAATTTCTCTTTCCAGTATCAAGGCTATTTCACCTGTCCCAGCAGAGCATAGGGGACAAGGTTTTTACTCCAGACTGTTTTATGTACCCAGGGAAGAACACTCTTGGCGCCCTATCCTGGATCTGTGTATTCTCAACCCCTTCCTTGTGGTTCCAAGGTTCAATATGCTTACTCTCCAACAGCTGCTTCCTATGCTAGACAAGGACTCCTGGCTAGCCACCCTAGACCATAAAGAAGCTTATCTGCACATCCCCATAAGGGAATCTTGCAGGAAATACCTACGTGTCACAGCAGGCTTTATGCATTATCAGTTCTCTGCACTTCCCCTTTGGCTTATCTACTGTGCCCAGGGTATTCACAAAATGCCTAGCTCCAGCCATTGCATATTGGAGGCAGAGAAAAATTCTAATTCACACATACTTGCACGATTGCCTGATTCAGGCGGACAGTCAGGAATTGCTACTCCAGCACCTGACATTTGTACAGAGACTAATGACTTCACTGGGGTACACCATCAACAAAAATAAATCACATCAGGTACCCAGCCGACAAGATTGTATTCCTGGGAGAAAGCTTGAACACAACTTCCCAGATGGCATTCCTCACTTCAGAAAAACAAATGTTATTGACAAACTACTTCATTCTACTGGCCACCAAAACCCAGCTATCTGCAAGTAAAATACTTAAAGCCCTAGGGTTCATGGCCTCTTTGCATTCTAATAATTCCATAGACTGCATATGAGGAAACTTATAAAGGTACTTAAAAAGTTTCTGGTGTTAACTTTCTCAGGACCTGGAAACAATGATTCCTATCATTCCTTGCATAAGGGCAGAGTTTCTTTTGTGGGCAGAGGCCTGCTACCACAACAAAGGACTCCCTTTCACTCTACCCCCCCCCCCCCCAGCCGCCTAAACCCTAACAGCAGATGCATCAGACTTTACATGCGGGGCTCACATGGCAGGACAAGGTGTTCAAGGCAAATAGAGCCCAAAGCAAATGCACCTGCATATCAATCAAAAAAAAATATTAGCTGTACATAATGCTCTGACAGCCTTCATACGCCTTATTCTTCCAAGGCAACTTTTGATAAAGTCAGACAACACCACAGTTATGTGGTACATAAACAAGCAGTGGGGAACCCTTTCCTACCCCCTCTGCAGGTTGGCCATGGCTCTGCGGGATACAGCCTTGAGCAACCTAGTGCACCTGTAAGCTCAATTCCTGCCAGGCAAACTAAATTCACTGACAGACGACTTAAGCAGAAATCTAATGGACCTGCACGAGTGGAAACTGGAACCCATATCATTCAAGCTGCTGATTCACAGGTGGGGGGCACCAGAGGTGGACCTCTTCGCTTCCCCTCAGAACTTTTAATTGAGCAAATATTGCGCCAGAACTCCCCACAGCCAAGCATGGAAAGTGGATGCTCTGTCCTTTACATGGGAAAACCTCTCAATCTGTGCCTTTCCCCCTCTGCCCCTCCTGTTGAAGGTTCTACTAAAGATCAAACAGGACAATCTTGATTGCACCAGACTGGCCACGCCAGCACTGGTACCCACCTTTGCTTAGTCTGACGGTACTGACACCTGGCTCAGACCACCCTCCCTGCTGTCCCAGCAGAGGGGCCAGATTTTGCAACCTCAGTTACAAACCCTGAACCTAGCAGCCTGGTTCATCCCCTGAACCCTCAGTAAATAGGTGCTGGATGTCATCCTGGAGGCAAAAAGGTCTGCTACTCAGAAATCCTATTCAGAAAAGTGGAAAAGATGCTGTTCTTGGAGCCAGTCTCAAGGAATGGACACAAATGTGCCCAGCTTACCTTGTATACTAGATTACTTAACAGAAATGTTCCACAAAGGCCTGTCCTTCTCTTCAATTAAGATTCCTGCCTCCGCCATCTCAGCTCATTATAATATTTTTCTCATCCTGTAGTCAAACAGTTCTTGAGAGGAGTCAAAAAATTTAAGACCCCCCCCCCCCCAGGAGAGCTCCCACCAAAGCCTGGGACCTTAACTTTGTATTGGAAAAACTTACGCTTCCACCCCTTGAACCTGCTGCTTCAGCAGAATTAAAAATTCCTCTCCTGGAAAACAGCTTTACTTCTAGCCATCACTTCAGCAAGAAGAGTGAATTGCAGGCCCTTAGGGCCGTGGAACCCTTCATTATCTTTCATGTGGACAGGGCTTCCTCATATCTACCTCATCATTTATGCCAAAGGTGTTTTCTACTTTGGCTTTAAACTAATCCATTCATTTGGCACCTTTTTTCCCTAAGCCTCAGATTACAGGGGAAAGGATCCTGCACTCCCTGGATGTGCACAGGCAGCTTGGGTTCTATCTGGACAGGACTAAACCTTTCTGAAAATCTGACCAGCTGCTAGTCAGTTTTGTTACAGGAGCAGAGGGCAAGCCATTTCTACATGGATAGCACACTGCATCCATTTCTGCTGCAAACATCATGGGAAACCTGCCCCACAGGGGATCAGAACACATTCCACTAGGCCTACGTCAACCTCTACAGCATTTCTCAGGGGAGTCCCTGCCAGAGACATCCTGGAAGCTGCAACCAGGAGCTCTGTTCACACCTTCACCAAGCATTACCACTTACCAATCTTTTCTAAATCCAGAGCTGGATTTGCTACAGCAGTCTGACAGGGTCGGCTTGCCAGCCCTAATGCTTCTTGACTGCCTCCACCCATCCTCAGCTTTGGAAATCAACCCAAATGTGATGACTGCAGCAGTGAAACATGAAGAACATAGTACAGTTGTGAAGACTTGCCATAAATGTAGATGTTCGAGTGTATTCACTGTTGCAGTCCTGGTTTCCCTCCCTCCAGCCCTCTGACTTCTCTTCACTTCTACCTATCCTTTTTGTTTGGCATACCTTATGTCATTGGTATCTGCTTTTTGCTGGGGGTGTTCCACATCATAGCCGCTAGGACAAACTCGTAAAAAATAACTAACTTCTTGCACCAAACACGGAACCTGGTACCTCAGCAAATCGGCAGAAAACACAGCAAGTCGGCTGATAACACAAACCTTAGTGCGTAAAAAGATTTATTTGTTTAAGTGTATGAAGAGTAAAATCCACTTTTCGTCGGGAGCAATCTCCCAACTTCCTCAGAACAAACATGGGCATACTAACAACACATCTCTTATATATAATTAATTAATTAGTTAATTAAACGTATGATACATTAATTGGTTGATCCATAAAATTGTATACGTAAACTAAATTAATGCAGTGAATGCTAAAAAGTTGCTGGTAAACAAATAACTTAGTAGTAACAACCAGCTTAGTATTTTAAAGTTATATATATATATATCTATGAAAATAAAAAATATATATATAAAAAAGTGAGTATATATGTAGATGGGATAATAAAATAAAATTTGATTTGATTAGACAACTATTGACAACTGTTCACAAGGTTTCCACCTCATTTTATCAAATATCTGTTCATCAACTAACAATGAATAAATAGGTAAATAAATCAACAAATAAATTAAATTAGTCAATAAATAAATAGGTGGATAAGTAAACCTACTAACATTCCTCCAACTATGCATTTAAGTATACTAAAATTTCATTATATTAAATTTCATTCCCCGTTGGGGAAACTTTTTCTTGCTCCTTACCGATGTCAGTAAAAGTTAATAATTGCATTACTTGTAGAAAGCAAATACTCCATAAAGATTTTCATTTGTACTGTATTCCTTGCTAGGCCCTAACCACGACGTACCTTGCTGTCGGTTTTATGCTTTATTTAATCAGCGCACTATCCGTCGTCGGTATATTTTTGCCTCTAAATATTTCAGTTCTGGTTTAATTATCCAGAAATGTCGTGCCATCCGACTACCGGGATTTCAAAAAAATGCAAAGATAAAGACAGAGACAGGCCGCCGAGGTCCAAAACTACTGACGACACTTCTCCTAAGCCAGTCGCGAGTTCGCCGGTACTCAGTGAGGCGCTTTCGCAGCCCCTGATACCCGCTACTTATGATTCGTAGGCCTCTACTGAGACCTATTTGGAGTCAGGTGTGCCACGAGATGCTTCAACTATTGAACCCGTGGATGTCTCTACCTTGGATGGGTGCGGAGCTGCTGTGCAGGCACCGTTTTCTGAGGGTGTATTCAGGCCTACGTACTTGCATATTAAACTGACGTCTCTTTCTTCATTTAGGCCTAAATCTAGAACCATGCCTAAAAAAAAAAAAAAAAAAACGATGCCCAGGACGCATGCTCTGGCCTATATGCCTAAAAAACAAATGAAAGAATGGCTGAAGATCTTATAACTCTAATCAGGGGAAGCCAACCCCCCTTCTAAGAGACCTAGGACTGAAGTTGTTTATGAATCTTCTTACCAGGGTTCTGATTTTTCTGATTCTTCTGATGATCTGGATTTGCCCTTATCTACTTATGAGGATTCTGATGCAGAGGACTCTATTCCCTCTGCTTCCCCTCCAGAGGATTTTTCTTTTGGTGAAACCTTACAATACTCTAAGGGAGCATTTCCACTGTGAAAGCCAGGATTTTTCTGATTCAAAGAGGCAGCTTAGGGATTTTTTACTCCTGCCTCGGTATAGGCCTTTAGCTATTCCTCCTGTACAAGACATTGTTAATGATGCTTTTTCGTCTAGTTTGGCCCCTGATTCTTTGCCTCCTGCTCCCAGAAAACCTGACAGATATTACAGGGTTCCTGATTATCAGCAAATGTTACTGGATTGCTTAAACAGAAAATGATGTTGATTCCTGACTGTGCAGAAAGTAAAGAATTACAGGATTTAATGCATTCTGCTGAACAGGTTGGCAAACATACTTTGCAATGTGGATTTGATTCATTAGTAGCCTCTTGCAGGGCTGCTGTTACTGGGTCTGTGCTCAGAAGGCATGCTTGGCTTAAGGAGCAGTCTTTGCCTGATCATGTTAAAGCTAAATTGTTGGATGCTCCCTTAAATCAGGACCGCCTGTTTGGCAACAAGGCTGAGGAAGTTCTTAAATGATGGAAGATCAAGCCAAATCGATGCAAACTGTTAAATATTTCTTACAAGTTCAGCCTCCTAGATTTAGTAGGCACTGGCCCTCTAAGAATTGGTTCATTCCAGCCCCTTCCAGGTTTTCTCAAGCCAAACCCAGGCACAGCAGACACCTCAGGTTTTCAGTCCCAGGGGACACACAAGACTAAGCAGTGGGGGGTTTCCACACCCAAATCATGGAGTAGTAAGACTCCCCCCTATGGAAAACTGTCTCAATTACTTGCTTTTAAAACTTCCAAGCATTTCCCAACTGAATGCTCCATTAGGCGGAAAGATTGGTCTGCAGGCCAAAAACTGGGAACTCATTACCCAGGACAAATGGGTTTTAAATATAGTGTCTCAAGGATACAAATTTCACTTCTACACTTTCCCAACACCAAGCGGGTGGCCATATCTACCCCCAAATCAGTGGGCAGAGGCCCAAAATCATATTCATTTGGTACCACACGAGGAAAAGGGACAAGGTTTCTATTCAAGACTTTATCTGGTACCCAGAAAATGCAATACATGGCATCCTATCCAGGACCTTTGTACTCTAAATACCTTTCTGGTGATTCCAAAATTCAAGATGCTGACTCTTCACCAGCTGCTTCCTTTGCTAGGCAAAGATGCATGGTTGGCAACACTAGACTTAAAAGAAGCATACCTGCACATCCCTATCAGGGAGTCTTGCAGAAGATATTTACACTTCAAAGCAGTCTACATGCACTATCAGTTCTCTGCACTGCCCTTTGGCTTATCTACTGCGCCCAGGATATTCACAAAGTGCCTAGCTCCAGTCATTGCATTCTGCAGGCAAAGAAATATTCAAATATATCCATACCTGGACGATTGTCTAATTCAGGCAGAAAGCCAAGACATACTTTTGAATCATCTGGCCTTTGTTGAGAGGGTTCTGATTTGTCTGGGGTACACCATAAATGAAAATAAATCACACCTGGTACCCTGTCAACAAATTGTATTCCTGTGAGCAAGCTTGAATACAACTTCCCAGATGACTTTCCTCACGCCAGAGAAACGGACTCATTTGACAACCTACTTCAAACAAGCGGCCACAAAAACCCAGTTGTCTGCAAGGCAAATACTTCAAGCCTTGGGGTTCATGGCCTCCTGCATTCTTCTAATTCCATATGCAAGGCTGCATATGAGGAAACTGCAATGGTAACTCAAAAGCCTATGGTGTTAACATTCACAGGATCTAGAAGCTATGGTTCCGATCATACCTTGCCTAGGCCTAGAGTTCCTTTGGTGGGCAGAGGCCTGCCACCAAAACAAGGGACTACCATTCACACTACCCCCTGCAGCTCAAACCTTAAGAACAGATGTATCAGACTATGCATGGGGGGCTCACCTGCCAGGGATGTGCATTCAGGGCAAATGGAACCCAAGTCAAATGCACCTACACATAAATCAAAAGGAAATGTTAGCTGTACCGATAACAGCCTTCAAAGACCACATTCTTCCAGGACAACTAATGGTAAAGACGGACAACACCACCGTTATGCGGTACATAAACAAGCCGGGGGGGGAGTATACACTCTTACCCCCTCTGCAGACTAGCCATGGCATTGTGGAACACAGCCTTGAACTACAAAGTGAATCTACAAGCTCAATTCCTGCCGGGAAAACTAAATACACTGGCAGATGGACTAAGCAGAAACCACATGGACCCACACGAGTGGAAACTGGAACCAAAGATTTTCAACATGTTGACAAGCAAATGGGGGAGCCCAGATATAGACCTGTTTGCCTCCCCCCAGAACCATAATTTGGACAAATTTTGCTCAAGGATTCCCCACAAACTAGCTTGGAAAGTGGATGCTCTATCCTTCAGCTGGAAAAACCTATCAGTTTATGCCTTTCCTCCTCCTTTGCTCTCCAAGGTACTACTAAAGATCAAACAGGACAAGCCAAGGACGATTTTAATTGCACCAGACTAGCCATGCCAACACTGGTACCCCCTCCTTTGCAGTGTGTCATGCTTGGCCCCATGGCACCTGCCTCAGACTCCTTCCCTGTTGTCTCCACAGGAGAACCGGATTCTGCACCCTCAGCTGCAAACCCTGAACCTAGCAGCCTGGCTAATTACCTAATCTCTATTTTACCACCCCTCAGTAAATCAGTGATGGATATCATTTTAGAGGCTAGGAGGCCTAGTACTAGAAAATCTTATGCTGCAAAATGGAAAAGGTTTTGTACTCAAACCATTCTCAAGGGATGAGCGCAGCACAGCCCAATTTACCTCAGATTCTACAATGTTTGACTGAGATGCTTCATAAGGGCTTGTCCTTTTCCTCCATCAAAATTCATGCCTCAGCCATTTCAGCTCATTATAGCACATAGCCTCCCCTCTACTCTCACCCACTGCTCAAGCAGTTCCTCAGAGGGACCAAAAATTTAAGGCCACCGAGGAGAGCCCCAACTCCAGCCTCTGACCTTAACTTTGTCTTGGAGAAACTCACTCTTCCTCCTTTCGACCCAGCTGCTACTGCAGATATTCCTTTCTGGAAAACAGCTTTCCTTTTATCAATCACTTCTGCTAGAAGGGTATCTGAGTTACAGGTCCTTATGGCAGTGGAGCCTTTCATCATCTTTCATGCGGACAGGGTGTCCCTCAGAATCAATCCCTCCTTCATGCCCAAGGTGGTATTCAGTGTGGCTCTTAATCATTCCATTCATTTGCCTACCTTCTTTCCTAACCCATAGAATAAAGGGGAATGGATGCTGCACTCCTTAGATGTGCACAGACAATTTAGATTCTACTTGGACAGGACTAAACCTTAAAGGAAATCTGAACAAACTGCTGGTGGCATTTGCTGCAGGGACAGAGGGGAAAGCTATTTCAAAGCAAACCATTTCAAAATGGATAGGCCACTGCATTCATTTCTGCTATAAGCACCATGGAAAACCTATCCCACAGGGCATCAGACCCCATTCAACCAGAGCTGCATCTACCTCTACAGCCTTTCTCACGACAGTCCCTACAAGGGACATCCTAGAAGCTGCTACCTGGAGTTCTGTACATAACTTTCAGCAAGCATTATCATTTGCCAATTTTCTCTAAATCCAGAGCTGGTTTGGCAACTGCAGTCTTGCAGGGCCTTATAGCTGGTCCTAATTCTATTTAAATTCCTCCTCCCAGCCATAGCTTTGGGAATCTACCCAAATTAATGACTACTACAATGAAACACGAAGAACATTGTACATCTGTGTACACTTACTATAAATGTAGATGTTCGAGTGTATTCACTGTTGCAGTCCTGGTTACCCTCCCTCCAGCCCCCTTTCTTCTTTTGGCTATACCTCTACTCTCACTTACTATGCTCAAAAAGCTTTTTGGTGTATTTGCTTTTTTGTCGGAGGTATATCCTTGTATTATAGATTTAATTGCTTCCCATTAGGGGGGCACTTGACATCTGGGGCAAGAAAAACTGATGTAATGGCATCGGCTGCATGTTTTATACAAACAATAAAGAAGAGCCAGCAACTGTGAACTGTGTATAGGAAATTAATAAACAAGAAAAACAAGAAATGACATGGCATAGACTGGTTTCGGCTAAGGGGTTAGCCCAGCCTTCATCAGTGTAAAAGATTGTAAATATCTTGTAGTCCTTATATATCATTATGAACAATTTATGAAGTCGTGCAATTGGTGAGCTCATAAATATTCATTCAAACCTGGGTGGAACAAACCACCTAATTTAACTATACACTTTTTTTCTTTTGCATTCAGTTTTGAGTGCCAACCAGTTTTGTTGTTCCTGTCACCTATTATTCTATCAATAATTATAAAATTAAATGTTGCAGTGGTGTGTTTTAAAGTATGTTTGAACAGAGCACTACTCATCCTTTTGTGTTTGACATCACTAAGGTGTTCAGAAATGTGCGTAGCCTGAGGGGTCTAGAAGTTTGTCCAGTGTAGAATGCATGACAACTGCAGGTGGCAAGATATATCAGCCAATGTGTACTGCAGTTAGCAAAAAACTTAATGTCAAATACCATCCCACAATTGCTGCTAGAAAATTGTTTGAACTTGAGCACCTTGTTACAATGGCTACAATGGCCACAGGGCATACAACCACATAACTTGTCACCAGAGATGGTAGTTTGTATAGTATCCTTGTATGTTAGCTGGTGATAGTGTTTGTAGTGGTTAAAGTAAGACCCCAAATTCCTCCCTTTTCTAAATGAAAATGGCATATGTCACCTAAATATTGTGATAAAAGATTATCGGCTAATAGAATGTTCCAATGTCTTCTAATGAGGTCAGTGAGTCTATTGGTATTCCTGCCATATGTAGTGGTAAAACGGAGAATATCTGTTTTGTGTTGTGACGGCTTTTTGTATTTGAGAAGGTCCTTTCTATCCAAGTTGGCGGCATAATTGCTAGCTGTATATACATGACCCATACTGTAACCTCTTTCTTGGAACCTATGAATCAGGTCTTTACGAAAAAAAATCAAGAGAGTTCTCATCTGGACAGATTCATCTCATCCTAATAAATTGAGATTTAGGAATGTTTTTGGCAATATGAGCAGGATGAAAGCTGGATGCGTGGAGTAATGTGTTATATTGTGGGTGTTTACGAAATACTTCAGTATGTAAAGTGTTGTCATCATTCCTGCTTACAAGTACATCCAAATAGGTGATCCTGTCAGGATGGTAGTTGATCATAAATTGTAAGCCCCACATGTTATCATTAAGATAACCTACAAATTCCATGATGTATTCCACATCAGTCCTCCACACCATCCAGCAGTCATCCAGGTATCTGCGCCATATGTCAATTGATTCCAGATAGATGTTATGCATAACATCATAAATAATATGATGTTCATCGTGTTTCACTGTTGCAGTCATTACACTTGGGTTATCCTGCTGGCAGGCGACCCGTAGTCGGCCCGAGTTCCAAAGTCTTGGTCTGACGTTGGTTGCTGTCGCCTCTTCCCTGACGTCAGTGCGCCAGGGGTATAAAAGTTGCAACCGATGCCATTTTCTTCAGTCTTTCTTGCCGCGCGGTGCCCGAAGCATAAGTAGTTTGCAAGTGCCAGTCGGCCGACTCCTGAGATTTTCAAAATTGAATTTCAGAACAGAAGTCTTTAATAAAGCTAAGTACCCCGTTGGGGAAACTTTTTCTTGCTCCAGACCGATGTCAATTGTTGTGTCTTTCGGCTTTTCCCAGTTAGGGGCCGCCACAGCGGAACTCTGGTCCGCTAATGATTGGCAGTAGATTTTTACGTGCCGAGTTGCCAGCTCTGACGCACAACCTTCAACGAAGGTACGCCCATTTATGCATGTCTCCACGCAGAAGACGCTCTAGCTGAGAATCGAACCGGACATCGTCTTACTGGGAGACGACAACGCTACTGTAGCACCACCACCGCGGACCTCCAGACCGATGTCAGTAAAAGTTAATAATTGTATTTCTTGTGGGAAGCATATACCTCATAAGGACTTCCATTCTTACTGCATTCCTTGCCTAGGCCCTGATCACGACGTCACTAGTTGTTGGTTTTGTGCTAAATTTAATAAACGCACTATTAAACGGCGGTTTGGTTTTGTTTTACATTATTTTGGATGAAGATTTAATTACATAATGCCGTCAGAACAACTGACGACCGGAATGTATAAAAAACGCAAAGACAAAAAAAAAGACAGGCATCTGAGGTCCAAAACCGATGAAGCCTCTTCTAGGCCAGTTGCCGGTTCTCAGTGAGGTGCTTTCGCAGTCCCTGACACCCGCTACCTCAGAGCCACAGGCCACAACCGACAGCCACATGGAGACACCGAGGCCTGTGGAAACTCAAGGTATTGGGCCTACGGAAAATATACCCTCAGATGGGTCCGGAGCCGCTGAGCAGGCACCGGCTTCTGAGGGTGTTTTCAGACCTTCACAGCTTACAATTAAAGCTACTACAGCAGCAAAGGCAAAGTCAAAAACACCATTAAAGACAAAGAAACAAGTGCAGCATTCTCCAGAACAGTCATCCATGCCTAAGAAACAGATGCTTAAAATGGCCGAAGACCTTATTACTTTAATCAGGGGCTCCCATCCCCCTCCTGACAAAAGGCCTAGGCAAGACACTGAGTATGATTCCTCTGATCAGGTTCATAGGTAGGTACTAGGCTATCGGCCCTAGGGCCCATACAAGCCTAGCCAAAAAATGTACCCTGGCTTTCGCCACCCAAGAAATTTATTTTCCTGTGCGCCCCTGTCAAGCAGAGCCACAGAAGTGATCCCCGGGGTGAATTTCCCGTTTCCCATCCAATCATCAAGATTTTTCTTGAAGAGTGCTAATGAGGAGCTCTGTTTGATATAGATAGGTAGTCTGTTCCAGAGTATGGGAAGTCTCTGGGACAGGAATCTATCCCTCCAGCATGTTCTGTTTATTGTGGTGACAAAGTTTAGGTCCCTAGAGCGTGTAGCTCGGAGGGATTGGGATTTCTTTAAGTGGAGCATGTCCAACCGCTCTGGGTTTGACATAGCTTTGTATGTTAGGCAGAGATCGCCCCTGAGTAGACGATATGCGATGGAGTAAAGCTGTAGTTTTTTGAGACGGTCTGCATAGGGCATCTGTTTGAGGCCAGTAATCCTTTTTGTGAGGTATTTCTGTGGTCTTTCCAGTTGTTGTAGATGTCTTGTGAGGTACATAACCAAAAGGGGCGTTGTACTCTATAATGGGTCTAATGAGTGATGAGTAGAGGGGAACAATGACCTCTTTTTTTCTGGATGAGAATCCTTTTGTGATGAGATGAGCCATGTAGAAGGATTTCCTGACCACTGTGGCGATGTGGTTATCAAAGGAGAGACTACTGTCCACCTGTGTCCCAAGGTCTCATCGCATTTTTGGCATTAAGTAGACTGCCAGCTATGTGGTAGTTCATGGGTACAGAGTTTTTACCAAAGGGGATGACAATACACTTTTTGGCATTTAGCTTCAGGCCATGACTTTGACACCAGGTATCTGTCTCAGTGAGGCCCTTTTGTAGTTTGTCCACATCGTTAAGAGTTTCGATTATGGCCCCTAGTTTGCAGTCATCTGCAAACTTTGTTAGCCAAAGACCTTCTGTGTTTGCCTGCACTTCAGAGAAGTTGATACCAAACCGGAGAGGACCCAGGACTGAACCCTGTGGTACTCCACTTGTCACTGGTCTGATGTCGGATTTGGAATCCGCTACTTTCACAGTGTGGGTTCTGTCCGTGAGCCAGTTGGCAACCCATCTTGTGACATAGGGATTTATACCTAGTTTAGTGAGCTTATCTATAATTCCAGAGTGAGGGATGGTGTTGAAAACCTTGGCGAGATCTAGATATGCTGTGTGAACCATTTTACCCTCATCTATGGCTTTGGTGACTGCTTCAAAGAAGTCAATCAGGTTTAGGAGACATGATCTGCCTTTTACAAATCCAAACTGGGTAGGGTCCAGAGTTTGGAGATTACCAATGTCTTCGTTTATAAGTTCCACAATGATACGTTCCATGGCCTTGCAGACCAGGCTCGTCAGGCTAATGGGGCGGTAGTTCCTGGGGTCCGTCGTGGCTCCCCCTTTGTGGAGTGGGATAACCGTCGCCGTGCGCCATTCAGTGGGTACAAAGCCTGAGGTGAGGCAGTGATTGAACATGGTACTTAGGTAGGGTGCCAGTTCATTCTTTAGTTTGTGTAGAACGCAGCCTGGGAAATTGTCAGGTCCCATGGGTACTGTGTTCTTGGCTTTGGAGAGTGTGTTTTTTTACCTGTGCAGTCGTGATTATAGGAACTTTGCATTCTTCCGGTATAGAGATGGGCCCTCTAGGGGGTGAGAGGGGGGTAAAGTTAGCACTGAACCTATCTGCTAGGATGTTTGCAATATCAGTTGGTTCTGTATATTTAGTGCCATTATGCTGTAACTCAGAGCAGATCTGAGTGTTCCCATTTAGATTCTTGACATAGCTATAGAATGCTTTGTGGTTGTCTTTAGAGTCAGTGGCAATTTTGTTTTCGTAACTAGCTTGGATTTTATGAGGGATCTCGGCTTCTTACTGAGGTTGACCAGGGAGTTACTCCAGTCATGGGATTTTACTCTTTTTTGCAACAGTTTCTTTCTTCTGTTGTAGAGTTTGTTTATGACAGAGGACCACCAGATTGGCTTTCTTTTTTGGAGGATAACATCTTGGTTCTATTAGGGATAGCATGATCCATGCACTTGTGTACGTGCTTATAAAGTGCATTTGTGTAGGATTCGGCAGTCATACCTCTATTGTCCGTCTGCATGGGTGTCATGAAGTTTGCCACTTCTGTCTTAAGAAGTGTGAAGTTGGCTTTGGAGAAGTTTTTTATGATGGTTTCCCTAATTGGGGCTGGGGGTGTGATGTGGCTGTCTTGGCTGATTAGCTTGTGGTCGGATCTGACCAACGAGGAATTGTCCTCTGGTGTGGAACACCAGTTTCCCATGTTGGTAATGACCAGGTCTAGGATATTGCTGCCCCTGGTGGAGTTGTGAATAAGTTGATCCAAGGCGTTGGAATTTATGAGTTCTAGAAAACGTTGAGCAAAAGAGTTGGCACATGAGTAGTTTTCCCAGTTAATGGTGGGGTAGTTGAAATCGCCCATTATTAGGGTGTTGGGTTGTACCCTAATACTTTCCAGTGTATCAAGAAATGAGGAGTGTGAATCCTGGGGCATGGTAGGGGGTCTGTAGCAAGCTACAATTTGGAATGCGGTCTTGCCCAGAGTTAGTTGCACTTGGATAATCTCGGATGCATTATGCTGTGCAACTAGCCTGGAGGTGTGGATATCCTTAATGAATATGGACACGCCTCCACCTTTAGTGTTTCTTTCTGGATTAGGTGGCCGAAAGGTGTGGTATGAATTGAAGCCTGGCAGTGCAGGGGTGCTCTCTGGAGCTTTGAACCAGGTCTCTGTCACTGCACAGATGTCAGTGTTCTCCATTTTAAGGAGTGCCTTGAGTGAGTGCATTTTGAGGTTTAGACTTCTAGCATTGAGTAGCATTACCCACAGATTTTGCTTGCTTGTACCGGTTACGGTGGTGAATTTGTCATTTGAACCTTGCCTAAAAAAGGCACTATATGGGGTGGCAAGAGCCTTAGCCAGTATCCGGAATCCTAAGGGCGACAGGCGCAGGCCATCTCTGGCAAAGCATCGTGGACTGTCGATCATGTCGTCCCAGGCAGACAAATACTGGATCCCCTTAGAATGACACCAGAAGCTTAGCCAATTGTTAAAGTCAATCATTTTGTCCTTGTACTGTGGTATCATTCTGGGTGATGGCAGGATGCTACTCAGGGTTAGGGTCATACCTGCCTGGGATACAAGATCAGAGAGCTCCTCCATGTCTCTTTTCATGTAGTCCAGAGAGGTACGTCTCAGTTCATTCACATCAACATGGACAATGTCAGTGTCATATTTGTACTTATTGTGGAGTGACCTGAGTGCATGCGTTATGTGGTGGATCCTGGCACCTGACAGGCAGCTGACAGTAACTTTCTCCTTGTTTAGTCTAGTGAGTGGAACATCAGTGTGCCTGACTAGAGTCACCTATGACTAGAGTGTTGGGTACATTGTTATGCCTTATGGGCTGTGGTTGAGTGGCACACTGAGTTTGTGGGCTATGTGTCATTTGTGTTGTGTTGGGGGGTGGTGTTTGCTTGTGTTTATGCTTTGGATGTCCCTGTTGCTTGGGCAGGTTTTTATTGAGAGCCTCCGCGAATGTAGGTGTGTGTTTTGTGTTTCTATGTGTGTATCTTGGTGGTGTATGTTTTGAGGGACTATGTGATGAGTGTGGTGTGGTGCAAGTGTTTACCTTCTCCTCTTGACTGTCTAGTCCAGTCTTGGGTGAAGAGAGCTTTGCTTCCAGTTTGGCTATATAAGTGTATCTCTCACAGGTTGTAGTGTTGGGTGGTAGGAGAAGAGGGTTCTGTGTACATGAGGCAATTGCTGCATTGCCCCAAGATGCCCAGATTCATCAGGTAGACAGGAGAAATCACGGGGAGCTGACCCTTAGACATGCCTGGATAAGTGCTTATTTATTAAGTACTAAAAACTGCTTTCCACTAGACAAGTGAGGAAAGTTGAGTGCTGTAGTAATCTGCAGCTTATGTAGTGCTTACAATGAGTTCTGAACAAGTGCTGAGTTCAAAGAAACAGATTTGAGTGCTGAAACTAGAAAACTGGCTAGTTATAAGAAACAAAACTAAGCTAGAAGGCTTCTCTCCAAGACAGAAGGGCTTGGGGGCTCAGAAGTCTACAAACAGTCTAGACCACTTAACAGGAAAGGCAGGAAACGAGCTTAAAATTTTGTTTTTTGTTCTCTTTCCCAGATGCTGTCTTTGTACACAGTAGGAGTGCCTGAAATCAGAATATGATCTCACTGCACTCAGTTGAGTGAGCAAATGAGATGGGCCCAGAAGGAGTATCCAAACACAAATTTACAAGATTGGCAGGCAGTTTCAAAGCCACTAAGATGAACACCAAAACAGAAACAGGGAGGGTGGGTAGGAAAACTATCTGAAGAACAGATTCAAAACTTCCAGGTCAGTTAATAATCATGCTACACAGTTAAATAAATTTAAATACTGTATTATTTGAAAAAAAGTGCAGATAAAGGTACTTAGGTTTCCATTTCTTCTGATTCTTCCTCTGACCAGGGCTATTCTCTCCCTCCCTATGAGGACTCTGATGCTGAAGAGTCCATTCCTTCAGCCTCACCGCCTGAGGATTACTCTTTTGGGGAAACCCTGCACACCATGAGGGAACACTTCCATTGGGAGAGCCAGGATTACTCAGAATCCAAGAAAAGGCTCAGAGATTTCCTTCTATTGCCTCAGCACAGGCCCTTGGCTATCCCCCCTGTGCTTGATATGTTTTTTCTGAATCCAGTCTGTCTCCAGATTCTTTACACCCTGCACCAGTAAAGCCAGCCAGGTACTACAGGGTCCCTGACTCTCATAAATTTCTTTACAAAAACCCCGCTGTGGACCCAGAAACTCTTCTGAGGGTCCAAAAGGGGTTAAAGCTTCTACTTCCAAAAATCCTGTCCCGTCAGATAGGGATTCCAGAGCTCTGGACAGATGGGGGAAAAAGTTTACACTTCTGCTACTTTAGCTGTAAGAGCTTTAAATTGTCAGTTTCACATGCTTAAATATCAGCAGTATCTCATGTCATTGTTAAAGCAGAAAATGGTTACAAATACAGAAGATCTTGACTGTAAAGAAATGCAGGATTTATTGCATGCAGTTGAACAAGTGGGAAAGCATACTCTGCAGTGTGGTTTTGATTCATTAGAGGCTTCTTGTAGAGTCGCAGTTACAGGCTCAGTTATTCGAAGACATGCTTGGTTGAAAGAACAAAGTTTACCTGACCATGTTAAAATGAAATTATTGGATGTTCCACTACAAATGATACTTTGTTTGGTGTTAAGGCAGAAGAGGTTTTAAAGAAAATGGAGGATAAAGCAAAGTCAATGCAAACTGTGAAAGATTTCTTACAGGTTCAGCCACCTAGATTTAGCAGGAACTGGCCTTCAAAAAATTGGTCCTTTCCAGTGTCAGACAGGCCACAAAGAGGCAGATACAGACGCCCAAGAGGCAAATCTCAGCCCCAAGGCTCCTACAGACCTAAACAATGGGGTTCTCAGCCCCCAAAGGAGGAGAAGACAAATCACAACCCTACAGAGAACAGTCACAATGACTTCCTTCCACAAATGCCAAGCACTTACCAGTTGACAACAACCCTAGGGGGAAAGCTAGCACTTTTCTCAAAAAATTGGCACATGATCACCCAAGACCAATGGGTGTTGAATATAGTTTCTCAAGAGTACAGGTTCCACTTCCACACGCTTCCAAAGCCAAAGGGTATGCTAAACCTGCCTCAAAATCAATGGGCAGAGGCACAAAAACAGATTGCAGCAGAACAGGGCCAAGGATTTTACTCACGACTTTTCCTATTACCCAGAAAGGACAAAGCATGGAGACAAATACTGGACCTGTCAATCCTAAATACTTTCCTGGATGTTTCAAAATTCAAAATGTTAACACTACAACAACTCTTGCCCATGCTGGGCAAAGGGGCTTGGCTAGTTACTTTGTATCTCAAGGAGGCATACCTGCACGTCCCAGACAGTCGTGCAGAAGATACCTCAGATTTATAGCAGGCTCAATGCGTTATCAATTCTCTGCACTGCCCTTTGGCTTATCTACTGCGCCCAGGGTCTTCACAAAATGCCTGGCACCAGTAATTGCATTTTGCAGGCAAAAAGGAGTTCAAATATATCCCTACTTGGACGACTGCCTTATTCAAGCAGAGAGCAAGGACATTCTTCTAAAGCACCTGGAGTTTGTAAAAAGATTACTAATTTGCCTAGGGTATGCAGTAAACGAAAAGAAATCAAAACTAGTGCCCTCTCAAGAGATAATAATCCTGGGTGCAAGCTTGAATACAACTACCCAGATGGCTTATCTCGCACCAGACAAAGGCAACTGACTCATTACTTTCAAATGATGGCAACAAAGACCCAGCTCCCTGCAAGAAAAATTCTGCAGGCCCTGGGTTTCATGGCATCTTGCATTCTACTAATTCCATATGCCAAACTGCATATGAGGAAACTACAGTGGTATCTAAAAAGTGTTTGGACTCAGCATTGTCACAGCCTAGAGACAATCATAACCTTGATTCCCTCCCTACAGCAGGAGTTTCGATGGTGGTCACAGGCCTGTCACCACAACAAGGGACAGCCTTTCACCTTACCTACAGCCAGGCAGAGAATAACAACGGATGCATCGGATTACGCCTGGGGAGCACATATGGCAGGAAAATGTATTCAGGGCACGTGGCCCAAGGAACAACTGCATCTTCACATCAATCAAAAAGAGATGCTAGCTGTACAGAATGCCCCGACAGCCTTCAAGGACCTAATACATCCAGGACAATTATTAATAAAGACTGACAATACCACAGTTATGTGGTACATAAGCAAGGGGGCACACATTCCTACCCCCTATGCAGACAAGCCATGACTTTGTGGAACACAGCACTGACTTACCAGGTACATCTGCAAGCACAATTCCTGCCAGGAACAAAAATACACTGGCAGACGAACTAAGCAGAAATCTCATGGATCCTCACGAATGGAAGCTAAATCCACAAGTGTTCGACATGATAACAAGGGAATGGGGATGCCCAGACATAGATATATTTGCCTCCCCTCACAATTGCCAATTACAGAAATTTTGGACTTATCACTCTCGAGCATGGAAAGTGGATGCTCTATCTTTCAACTGGAAAAATCTGACAGTCTATGCCTTCCCTCCGATGCCTCTTCTCACCAAGGTGCTTCTAAAAGTGAGACAAGAGAGGCCAAAAATGATCCTGATTGCATCAGACTGGCCACGCCAGCACTGGTACCCAATCCTAAAGATTTTATCCCAAGGCCCGCCTTGGCCTCTACCTCAAATCCCTCATCTTCTGACACAGCAAAACAATCAGATTCTGCACAGTCAGCTCAGAACCTTAAACCTGGCAGCATGGCAGATAATGTAGCCACTCAGACTGCACCTGTCTCTAAAGCTGTTATGGATGTAATTTTGGAAGCCAGGAGACCCAGCACTAGGAAATCTTATGCCAAAAAATGGAAGAGATTCTGTGCTTGGAACCAGGCACAAGGCCTCAACCCACTGGTCCCTAATATGCCTCAGATTTTACAATACCTGACTGAGCTGTTGGACAAAGGCCTATCTTTTTCTTCTATGCCTCTGCCATTTCAGCTCATTAACAATACGGATCCTCCTATTTTTTCACATCCTCTATTATGACAGTACCTCAGAGGGGCAAAGAATATAAGACCCCCTAGGAGAGCACCAGTACCCACTTGGGACCTCAATTTTGTTTTAGAAAAACTAACACTGCCTCCTTTTGAACCAGCCAGCACAGCTGATCTAAAATTCTTGTCATGGAAAACTGCTCTGCTCCTAGCAATAACTTCAGCAAGAAGAGTTTCAGAGTTACAGGCATTGATGGCTGTGGAACCTTTCCTCATTTTTCACCAGGACAGGGTTTCTCTAAGGACGAACCCAACATTCATGCCAAAAGTGCTCTCCAATGTGGCCTTAAACCAAACTATTCATTTGCCTACTTTCTACCCAAATCCCCAGAATAAAGGGAAAAGACTTCTGCACTCTTTGGATATTCACAGGCAGCTACGATTTTACTTGGACAAAACAAAAGCTTTCAGAAAAACTGAGCAACTGTTTGTAGCATATGCTGCAGGATCACAAGGAAAACCTATTACAAAGCAGACAGTTTCCAAATGGATAGGACACTGCATCCACTTCTGTTATGCACAACATGGCAAATCAGTGCCTAAGGGCATTAGGCCTCATTCTACCAGAGCAGCAGCATTCCTCAGAGGGGTACCAACCAAAGACATATTAGAAGCTGCAACCTGGAGCTCAGTGCACACTTTTACCAAGCACTACCACCTACCTCTCTACTCCAAATCCAGAGCAGGCTTTGCCACTGCAGTTCTGCAGGGCTTGTTAGCCTCGCCAAATCCAATCTAGACCCAGCCACCCTGCCTAAGCTTTGGGATTCTACCCAAGTGTAATGACTGCAACAGTGAAACACGATAAACATAGTACAGTTGTGTACCTACTATAAATGTAGATGTTCGAGTGTATTCACTGTTGCAGTCCTGGTTACCCACCCACCATCCCCCTCTTTGCTGGGACTATTCTGTACTTCTCAACTCTATACAACCTATGTGGTGTATTTGCTTTTAGAAGAAGAAAATGTTCTTAGTGATATATGCATGGTTGTTTGGCATATATTTATTTTTACAGCCTTCATATCTGGGGGCACCTGACATCTGGGGCAAGAAAAACTGAAGAAAATGGCGTCGGTTGCAATTTTTATACCCCTGGCACACTGACGTCAGGGAAGAGGAGACAGCAACCGACGCCTGACCAAGACTTTGGAACTCGGGCCGACTACGGGTCGCCTGCCAGCAGGAATAACCCAAGTGTAATGACTGCAACAGTGAATACACTCTAACATCTACATTTATGGTAGGTACACAACTGTATTTTCCTCTATGTAAGCCATGTACAAATCAGCATATATAGGTGCAAACAATGCCCCCATTGCCGTGCCATGCACCTGTAGATAACGTTGCTTACCACAGAAAAAAACATTCTTGGTGAGAACGTGTTCCGTTAAACAGATAAGAGTGTTGAATCCAGGTTTATATAAGCCTGATTTGTGTAACCAGTATTCAGTGGTGTCCAAGCCAGCCCAGTGTGGTATGTTTGTATACAAAGCACAAACATCTAATTTGCATAGTAACCAGTGATCCTCAATTTGCATTTTATTTATTACGTCCAAGAATTCCGTGGTGTCTTGAATTCTTAATCTCACCCATTTTAATAATGGTTTGAGATACTGTGTTAAAAATTCTGACAAAGCTTCTGTCAAAGAACCATTGCCAGCCGCAGTTGATCTACCCGGGGATGTTGAGGGTCCTTATGAATCTTTGGTAGAAAATATATGTATTGGCTGGTTGGATCTGGAACCGTGAGGTAGTATTTGTTTTTTTCTGCAATAATACCTTCTTGAAATGCTGATTCCAAAAATGTATCAAGTTGTTGTTTGAACATGAAAGACGGATCCAGAGGCATTTTGGTATAATATCTGCCATCCTGAAGTTGTCTCTGAGCCTCAGCGTCATATTGTACCCAGTTTATAACTACCACTGCGCCACCTTTATCCACAGAAATGATCACCAAGTTGTTCTTATTGGTGAGTTCCTTCAAAGTCGTCATATCAGTCTTTGAGAGATTATTAGACCTAGTATGAGTCATACCTGAATGAAAGCGTAGATCTTTGAGTACAGTATTTTGAAAAAGGCTCACACTATGGTGCATCGGTGGAACAAAGGTGGATTTGTGGTATTTAAATGTATCCCCAGATTGGTTATCAATAGTATCATGAAAATGCAATTTGAGATTTAATAGTCTGCAAAATGCTATCACATCTTGTGCTTGTGTATCCTTTGGAACAGAAAAAACAGGTATAAAAGAAAGACCTTTATTTAACAATGCTATTTGTGAGTCAGATAATGTAACGTCAGAAATGTTTAGTACATTAGTTTTCAAACATTCATTTACTTGTTCGCCAAAAGTTCCATCAATCCTTCCATACTCTTTATTTTTGCAATGTTTTCTGCCTGCCCTTTTGTAGAGCTTAAAGGGATGGTACTATTGCTGCGTTCGTGAGTGGGTGAATATGGGGTCTGCTGTGTATCTAAATCTGTGCCAGAAGATGAATCAGCCCCAGAAGAATCTGTGTAGGTGCCACGTTTCCTGAGAATAGATTTGGGACATTTTCGTTTTGGAGTAGTATTATTTTTGTTATTCCCCCCATCAAATTTAACATATCTGTTGTAATTAAATAGGTGTCCTTTATCATTGTCTGTTTGATCCCTGTGGAACTTCTTGAGCTTCCTGTCCTTGAGTTGTTGCTCTAACGTTAATAAATCTGAGCTGAGTTTAGTGAAATGAGTGGAGTAAAGTAAGTTGGCTAATGTATTGGTTGCTTTCCTCGCATAATTTACTAATGTTAGTAATTTCATGGTCAATGACACGTTCATAGTCTCTTGCTAACACTTCCATAAACCCCACAGAACATTGTTGTTGTATGGTGAACCATTAATTTGTTAACTGGTCATCCATTTCACTGACTAGTGGCTGTATTTTAACTCTGAGACCTCTAGGAGTGATACCTTTGGCCATATAGGCTTTAAATAATTTTAAATGCCAAACATTGGATCTCAAGACCTTCATATTTTTATCAAGTTGTTGAAATAGCCGATCACAATGAAATTGTGGATTATCACTATTGTTAAGGCAATTGTCATTATTTGAGTCACCAATGCCAAAAGTGCCCAAATCTTCCTCATCTGAAGAAAGCCCAGCCAAGATGTTCATTAAATCCATTGGATTTATGGTTGATAACGATCTAACACAAGCAACTAATTCAAGGATTTATAAAAATGAACAGCTGCAGTTAAGAGCACATAAATTGCAATAATATTGGTAAAGTATGTTCCCAAAGTCCAACTAAACTTGAATCACCCACCTACATATATTATATAAATCATACCCAAAAATATAGTCCAAAGACAGATATAGGAGCAATGCCACGTCCACTAAGACCCAAGAAAATATAATCAATCCAATACTTAGTCTGGACAATAATGGCCCCTGCTTCCAACTTAGTGACATGTCAATCGACAAATAACTGTTACATAGAAAACAAACTAATTTGAAAGCAATACCACGTCCAAATAGACCTTATAAAGAATGTGTTTAAGATAATTATGTTGTTGGTTTGGACTGTAGTGGCCCATGTGTTAGACTAAATATTATGTCAATTGACATATACAAATATCCCAATATTAGGACAAAGTTAAGGTCTGATATAAAAATATATATGCGGGGGATAAATAATGTGGACAAATAGTCATAAAGTTGCAAATTATTACTCAAAAGCTGCAGCTCTATCGTTATTCAAATCCACTTAATAGCACCTAATAGTGCCAATACCTAATTATTTGCTCGTATCCAGATCAACCACAAATTCAAATATTGGCATCGCTGGATAACAATTATCTTACAAATTTAAATACTAACAGCCACCAGATCAAGTTTATCATCACATGTAGAAACAGAAAGAAATCATATTATTAACATCCTGATGTGATAGAAGTAATAACAGTCTGCAATTGAACTGGTATAATGATGAACAATATATGCACAGTATATAACCTAAGTACTTAATTAGACATTAAGTATATATTAGCTCACCAAAAATGTCTAAATAAATTGACCGTAAAATTATACACAGAAAAAAATATATCCGATGAAGTTCAGCATTGATCACATCAATTAGTAATGAGTCAGGCAACCTGGAAACCTGTAGCTGCTACACAGGTCAAAAATTACTGTAATAGATATTAATACAGAAAAAATGCTTCTTATATTAGCCCAAGGTATGCAATATAAAAAGCATGACCCATATAAATGTATCCTGTATAAACAATATAATGAGTCCTTTTTATAATATTTTTTCCCTTATTGTAATGTTTTGTGACCAAACAGTTCAAATATTCGAGAAAACACAAAAATAGAAGATAATTGGTTGCAAAATGGAGCCAAAAACAGTGGTTAGTCCCAAAGATATCTTCAGCGAAATGACCGGGCGTAAAATGAAACATGAAAGTTAGTTCTGAGTCAAAAAATTGTCCAAAGACACGGCTATGTCCGCTGTTTCGCCCAAATAGACTTTGGTAATCCACAAACAAGATAAAAAGGACAGCTGGTAGTGGAAAACCATATCTAAATTGGTATTCCAATATGTAAATATGAAAAATAAAAATATGGCATGAAACAGTTACCTTGGTTGCGATTATAATGCAAAAACAACACCAAAGTCGCTCACGCACATGAGCAAACGATCCTTGGTTGTTTAGCAAAGATACAAGAACCCTGATCATTTCACCGATAGCCTCCTCCTGTCCACAACAAAATGTAAAGCAAGCGTTTGGATGATCCTAAACGGAGAAAACAGCAATCAGTGGACTGAAATGTTCTGGTGAACGAGGCCCTGTTGCAAGCCGACCGTTTGACAAGTATACCATATCCACGAAAACAAAGTCAAATTATCTTTCCTCTAATCCTGGAAGGCACTGGTAATGTACTCAAACCATGAAAAAAACAAAGTAAAGTGAAAAAATAGAGTTCCAATAGCCACGAAGCTCTGGTACAGGTTATGTATACACAGCAGACCACAGCAGGAAGAAAGTATGCATTCGAAAAATGGTTCCCTGCATGGAGGTTGATGCACAGCTCAGTAAAACATCCACAATATAACACCTTACTCCACGCATCCAGCTTTCATCCTGCTCATATTGCCAAAAACATTCCTAAATCTCAATTTATTAGGATGAGACTTATCTGCTCAGATGAGAACTCTCTTGAAAGTTTTTTCGTAAAGACCAGATTCATAGGTTCTAAGGAAGAGGTTACAGTATGGGTCATGTATATACAGCTAGCAATTATGCAGCCAACTTGGATAGAAAGGACCTTCTCAAATACAAAAAGCTGTCACAAAACAAATATTCTTCGTTTTACCACTACATATGACAGGAATACCAATAGACTCATTAACGTCATTAGAAGACATTGGAACATTCTATTAGCTGATAATCTTTTATCACAATATTTAGGTGACATTTGCCATTTTTCATTTAGAAAAGGGAGGAATTTGGGGTCTGTCTTTAACCACTACAAACACCATCACCAGCTAACATACAAGGATACTATACAAACTGCTATCTTTGGTGACAAGTTATGTGGTTGTATGCCCCGTAGCCATTGTAACAAGGTGCTCAAATCCAAACAATTTTCTAGCAGCAATTGTGGGATGGTATTTGGCATTAAGTTTTTTGCTAACTGCAGTACAGATTGGCTGATGTATCTTGCCACCTGCAGTTGTCATGCATTCTACATTGGACAAACTTCTAGACCCCTCAGGCTACGCATTTCTGAACACCTTAGTGATGTCAAACACAAAAGGATGAGTAGTGCTCTGTTCAAACATACTTTAAAACACACCACTGCAACATTTAATTTTATAATTATTGATAGAATAATAGGTGACAGGAATAACAAAACTGGTTGGCACTCAAAACTGAATGTTGTGTCCTTGTGTCTTTAGGCTTTTCCCGGTTAGGGGTCGCCACAGTGGAACTCCGGTCCGCTAATGATTGGCAGTAGATTTTTACTTGCTGGCTTGCCGGGCCTAACGCACAACCTTCAATGAAGGAACGCCCATTCACGCATATCGCCACACAGAAGACGCTCTGAGAATCGAACGGGCAACGTCTGTGAGGCGACAACGCTACCGCAGCACCACCACCGTGGGTCGGCACTCAAAACTGAATGCAAAAGAAAAAAAGTGGATAGTTAAATTAGATGGCTTGTTCCACCCAGGTTTGAATGAATATTTATGAGCTCACCAATTGCACAACTTCATTAATTGTTCATAATGATATATAAGGACTACAAGATATTTAGAATCTTTTACACTGATGAAGGCTGGGCTAACCCCTTAGCCGAAACCGGCCTGTTATGTCATTTCTTGTTTTTCTTGTTTATTAAATTCCTATACACAGTTCACAGTTGCTGGCTCTTCTTTATGGTGAGTGTACACAACTGTAATTTCTCTCCATCAGTCAGTCAGGCTTCTTCATGACTTGGTGGATGATACCATCCTTCATAGGTATCCCTCAACCACCTGCAAACCAAAGCCACCTTTTCCCTCCTATCATTCAGCAGCTTCTAGTTCAAGGTACCATATAACAGGTACCACACCAGCAAAGAAACAGGGGTTTTTACTCCAGAAAGTTTATGGTACCAAGAAAGGATGGCGCTTGGAGGCCAATCCTAGACTTATCCTGTCTAAATCTATTTCTCAAGGTTTCCCAGTTTCAGAATGATCACCATGTTATTCGTGTTTCACTGTTGCAGTCATTACATTTGGGTAATCTGCTGGCAGGTTGCTTTCAGTCGGCCTGATTAACAAAGTCTTGGGTCCTGCGTCAGTTGCTGTCCCTTCTTCCATGACGTCAGGTCGTCAAGGGTATAAAACATTCAGCCGACACCATTTTCCCCAGTCTTTCTTGCCATGCGGTGCCCGAAGCAGAAGCAGTTCGCAAGTGCCGGTCGGCCGACTCCTGAAATTTTCGTTTTCGAGTTTCAGAACCGAAGTCTTCAAGCTAAAGCTAAGTACCCCGTTGGGGAAACATTTTCTTGCTCCTTACCGATGTCAGTAAAAGTTAATAATTGTATTACTTGTGGGAAGCAAATACCTCATAAGGATTTTCATTTGTACTGTATTCCTTACCTAGGCCCTGACCACAACGTGCCTTGCTGTCAGTTTTGTGCTAAATTTAATCAACGCACTATTAGGCGTCAGTATTTTTTGCATCAAAATATTTTGGCTCAAAATGTAACTATCCAGAAATGTCATCTGTTAGCAATCCGACTACCGGAATACCTAAAAACGCAAAGAAAAAGACAGAGACAGACCGTCGAGGTCCAAAACCGATGACGAAGCTTTTCCTAAGCCAGTTGCCAGTTAGCCGGTACTCAGTGAGGTGCTTTCGCAGCCCTGATACTTTTGATTCGCAGGCCTCTACTGAGACCCATTTGGAGTCTGGTATGCTTCGAGACACTTTTAAGTATTGAACCCCGCGAATGTCTCTACCTTACATGGGTCCGGAGCCGCTGAGCAGGCTCCGGCTTTTGAGGGTGTTTTCAGGCCTAAAGATTTGTGTATTAAACCGACGCCATCTTCAAAACTAAGGCCAAAATCAACTTCTGTGTCTAAAAAAATGACGCTTGGGCCAAGTGCGCAGGCCCCTATGCCTAAAAAACAAATGATCAAAATGGCCGAGGATTTAATTACCTTGATCAGGGGTACCCATCCCCCTCCTGCTAAGAGGCCTAGGCAAGGCACTGAGTAGGAATCATCAGATCAGGTTTCTATTTCTTCCGATTCCTCTTCTGATCAGGAATTATCTATTCCCCCTTATGAGGACTCTGATGCAGAAGATTCCATCCCTTCTGCTTCTCCTCCTGAGGATTTTTCTTTTGGAGAAACTTTGCATACCCTAAGGGAACACTTTCACTGGGAGAGTCAGGATTTCTCTGAATCTAAAAGAGGCTTAGGGATTTCCTTCTTCCTCAACATAGGCCTTTGGCTATACCTCCTGTTCTAGACATTGTTGATGATGTTTTCTCAGAATCCAGCATGGCTCCTGATTCCCTGCCTCCAGCTCCTAGTAAGCCAGACGGATATTACAGGGTTCCTGACTCCAACAAATTCCTCCTTAAAACCCCTACTGCTGACCCTGAAACCTTTTTTTCAGGGTCCCAAGGGCATTAAGGCTTCTACTGCTAAAAATCCTACCCCTTCTGATAGAGACTCCAGGGCGCTGGATAGATGGAGTAAGAAGATTTACACGTCTGCAACCTTGGCAATCAGGGCTCTAAATTGTCAATTTTATATGCTTAAATATCAGCAGCATGTCCTGTGCTTACTTAAACAGAAAATGATGTTGATCTTTGACTGTGTGGAAAATAGAGTTGCAGGATTTATTGCATTCAGCTGAACAAGTTGTAAAGCATAATTTGCAATGTGGTTTTGATTCCTTGGAGGCCTCTTGCAAATCCGCTGTAACTGGATCTGTGATAAGAAGGCATGCTTGGCTCAAGGAGCAAAATCTGCCTGATCATGTTAAAGCAAAATTGTTGGATGCTCCTTTGCAACAGGACAGTCTATTTGGTAATAAGGCAGAAGAAGTTTTGAAAAAGATGGAAGATAAAGCTAAATCTATGCAAACTGTAAAAGATTTCCTACAAGTGCAGCCACCCAGGTTCAGTAGACACTGGCCTACTAAGAACTGGTCCTTTCCAGTACCCACCAGAGCCTCTCAGGTCAAACCCAGACACTCCAAAGGCTCCAAGTTTCAATCACAAGGATCTTATAGAACAAAACAATGGGGTGCCCCCACCTCCAAATCTGGAAGTAACAAGGCACCTTCCTACGGTAAACAGTCTCAATGACTTTCCACTACAATCACCAAGCACTTATCTTGTGGCCGCCCCTTTGGGGGGAAAACTGGCACTTCATGCACAAAACTGGCAACTAATTACCCAGGACAAGTGGATTTTAAATATAGTATCCCAGGGACACAGATTTCCTTTCCACACGTTGCCAATCCCAAACGAATGGCCAGATCTGCCCCCAAATCAGTGGGCAGAGGCCCAGAAACAAGTTGTGTCCCTCATGAATATGGGGGCTATTCAACCAGTACCAGAAAAGGAAAAGGGACAAGGTTTTTATTCAAGACTTTTCCTGGTACCCAGAAAAGACAAATCATGGCGTCCAATTCTAGACTTACCCATTCTAAATACATTCCTGGACATTACAAAATTCAAGATGCTGACTCTACAACAGTTACTGCCTATGCTAGGCAAGGATGCCTGGTTGGTAACTCTAGACTTAAAAGAGGCTTACCTGCATATCCCAATCAGGGCATCTTGCAGAAGATACCTCCGCTTCAAAGCAGGCTATTTGCATTACCAGTTCTCTGCACTGCCGTTTGGCTTATCTCCTGCGCCCAGGGTCTTCAAAATTTCCTGGCACCAGTAATTGCATTTTGCAGACAAATAAACATTCAAATTTATCCTTGCCTGGATGATTGTCTAATTCAGGCAGAAAACAAGGACACTCTTCTAAAACACCTGGCATTTGTAAAAAGACTTCTAACATGTCTAGGGTACACCATAAGCAAAAAGAAATCACAACTGGTACCCTCTCTAATTACATTCCTGGGAGCAAGCTTGAATACAACTGCCCAGATGACCTACCTTACGCCAGAAAAACAAATTCAATTGATGACTTACTTCAAACAGGTAACCACAAAAACCCAGCTATCTGCAAGACAAATTCTGCAGGCCTTGGAGTTCATGGCCTCCTGCATTCTAATAATTCCTTATGCAAGACTGCATACAAGGAAACTTCAGTGGTACCTAAAAAGCTTACGGAGTTAACATTGTCACAGCCTGGGAACAATGATTCCTATCATTCCTTGCCTGCAGCTAGAGTTCCTGTGGTGGGCAGAGGCCTGCAACCAAAACAAGGGACTGACATTCTCTCCACCCTCTGCCGCCCAAACCCTGACTACAGACACATCAGGTTATGCTTGGGGGGGGGGGGGCGGCATCTGGCAGGGAGATGCATTCAGGGCCAATGGAGCCCAAATCAAATGCACCTACATATCAACCAGAAAGAAATGCTAGCTGTACAGAATGCTTTGACAGCCTTCAAGGACTATCTTCATCCGGGACAACTACTGATAAATACAGACAACACCACAGTCATGTGGTACATAAACAAGCAGGGGAGTACCCATTCCTACCCCCTTTGCAGACTAGCCATGTTATTGTGGAACACGGCCTTAACTTAACAAATACAACTACAAGCTCAATTCCTGCCAGGAAAGCAAAATACTCTGGCAGACGCACTAAGCAGAAATCTTATGGACCCACACAAATGGAACCTGGATCTACAAATCTTCAGCATGTTAACACACAAATGGGGGAGCCCAGACATGGATCTTTTTGCCTTACCCCAGAATTATCAGTTGAACAAATTCTGTACAAGAATTCATCACAAAAAAGCTTGGAAAGTGGATGCTCTGTCCTTCAGCTGGAAAAACCTATCAGTTTATGCCTTTCCTCCTCTGCCTCTGCTCTCCAAGGTCTTACTAAAAGTCAGACAGGAAAAAACAAAAATGATACTGATTGCTCCAGACTGTCCTCGCCAACACTGGTACCAGCTTCTACACAGTATGTCACACCTTTCTCTGTGGTACCTGCTTCTGACATCTTACCTACTGTCTCAGCAGAACTGTCAAATTCTGCACACACTGCTCCAAACTCTGAATCTTGCAGCATGGCTAATCAACTAATTTCACCAGTTACATCTCTCAGCAAACCTGTGATGGATGTAATTTTGGAGGCTAGAAGGCCTAGTACTAGAAAATCTTATGCAGACAAATAGAAAAGATTCTATGCCTGGAGCCAAGCACAAGGAATAAGCACAGCAATGACCAATATTCCTCAGATTCTGCAATATTTAACTGAGATGCTTCACAAGGGCCTTTTTCTTATAAAAAAATCCATGCCTCTGCCATTTCAGCTCATTACAACACAGAGCCTCCCCTCTTTTCTCATCCTCTGCTAAAGCAGTACCTAAGAGGGGCCAAAAATTTAAGACCTCCCAGGAGAGCACCAACTCCTGCATGGGACCTCAATTTTGTTTTGGAAAAACTCACTCTACCTCCTTTTGAGCCAGCTGCTACTGCAGATTTAAAATTTCTCTCCTGGAAAACAGCTTTTCTTTTAGCAGTTACTTAAGCTAGACGGATTTCAGAATTGCAGGCTCTTATGGTAGTGGAGCCTTTCATTATTTTTCATCCGGACAGGGTGGCTCTCAGGACCATTCCACCTTTCATGCTCTTAATCAGACCATTCATCTGCCAACTTTCTTTCCCAGTCCACAGAACAAGTGTGAGTGGATTCTGCATTCACTGGATGTGCGCAGACAACTTAGATTCTACTTAAACAGGACAAAACCTGTAAGAAAATCTGAGCAACTATAAACCTGTAAGAAAATCTGAGCAACTATTGGTGGCTACACAATGCTACAGGGGCAGAAGGAGAAAAGCAGACTGTTTCTAAATGGATAAGCCATTATATTTGTTTCTATGTGCACCATGGTAAACCTATCCCCAAGGGGATCAGATCTCATTCCAGGGCTGCGTCTACTTCTGAAGCCTTTCTCAGAGGGGTTCCTACCAGAGACATTCTAGAAGCTGCTACCTGGAGCTCAGTTCATACGTTCACCAAACATTATCATTTACCTCTCTTCTCTAAATCCAGAGCTGGCTTTGCCACTGCTGTCCTGCAGGGCCTTTTAGCTGCTCGTAATTCTGTATAAATCCATCCTTCCAACCATAGCTTTGGGAATCTACCCAAATGTAATGACTGCAACAGTGAAACACGAAGAACATAGTACAGTTGTGTACACTTACCATAAATGTAGATGTTCGAGTGTATTCACTGTTGCAGTCCTGGTTACCCACCCTCCAGCCCCCTGCTTTTTCTTTTACTATACCTCTCCTTTCTTTTAATATGCTTTAAAAGGCTTTTTGGTATATTTGCTTTTGATTGGAGGTATATTGTTTGTGTTCTAAATTATATACATACTTACATTTTTTATATATATATATATATATATATATATATATATATATATATATATATATATTTTTTTTTTTTTTTTTTTTGCTCCCCATTTGGGGGGCACCTGACATCTGGGACAAGAAAAACTGATGAAAATGGCGTCTGCTACACGTTTTATACCCCTGACGACCTGACGTCATGGAAGAAGGGACAGCAACCAACGCAGGACCCAAGACTTTGTTAATAAGGCTGACTGAGGGTAACCTGCCAGCAGATTACCCAAATGTAATGACGGTGCAGTGGTGCAGCGGTAGCGTTGTCGCCTCACAGCAAGAGGTTCTCCAGTTCAATTCTCGGCTGGGGTGCCTTCTATGTGGAGTCAACATGTCCTCCCTGCATTCGTGTGGGTTTCCTCCGGGTGCTCCAGTTTCCTACCACATTACAAAGACATGCATCTGGAGCATTTCTCCCCGGGCCTCCACTGAAAATCAGCTTTGTTCCAAGTCGGACTTTCCCGGTTAACAAATGTTAAATAAATAAATAAAAAAATAAATAATGACCGCAACAGTGAATACACTTGAACATCTACATTTATGGTAAGTGTACACAACTGTACTTTACCCCTCCTTTTACCACTAATTCCAACTCAGACTTTCATGGTAGCCCTGGACATAAAGGATGCCTACCTAGACATCCCCATGCACCCAGAGTACAGGAAATGTGTCAGATTTGCAATAGGCTCCTGTCATTTGCAATTTTCACCTTGCCCTTTGGACTCTCGACTGCCCCCCCCCGAGTATTCACAAAATGCCTGTCCCCCGTCATTGCCCAATGTAGGACTCAGGGTATTCAAATATACCCATACCAGGACGACCTGCTCATTCTTCATCAAGACCTCCAAACCCTCCTGTTAGATCTACAACAGGTAATCTCCACCCTACCTCTGTTAGGGTTCACCAATAAACCACAAAAGGTGTCACCTGATTCCCTCTTAAGACCTGGTTTTCCTAGGTTCCAGGATCAGAATAGACATAATGAAAGCCTTCATTCTAGACCTTTATCTGTATCTTCAGAGAATCCTCTCCCTCTCCTCCTTGCCAGCTCGAGAGATTTTAAGAATTCTAGGCCACATGACATCACTCATACTCATGCTCCCTCTGGCAAAACTCCATATGAGGAAAATCCAATGGGTCCTGAAAAAATATGGAGTCAACACTCCCATCCCCTGGACACCCCCCCTCCCTTTACTTCAGTGTCTGAAGAAGGAACTCTAGTGGTAAATCTCAGCTCTTCAACTCAACCAAGGGATCCACCTTCAGATCCCAGCCCCCCTACAACAGGTCTCCACAGATGCCTCTGACTGGGGATGGGGGGCAGTGCTACTTACAGGCCAAAAACAACTCTCGGTTCAAATATATCCCTCTATACTTCTATATCCCTTCCACAGAGCATGGCAGACTACCTGAGCAGAACTTTAGCCCCAAGTCACGAATGGATGCTTAACAGGGAAGTATTTCTAGACATAATCCACAGGTGGGGTATTCCACAAGCAGACCTTTTTTGCCTTCGCCCAGAACAGACAGATGCCCAAATTCTGCACAAGGAATCCACATCCACAAGTATGGAAAGTGGGCGCTATCTCTTTCGGGGAATGTACCTTTATGCCTTCCCCCCCACTCGCACTAATTCAGAAAGTCTTATGAAAATACAGAGGGACAGCCCAAAAATCCTACTGTTGACCCCCTTTTGGCCAAGACAGCATTTGATGTTCTATGTCTTTCACTGTTGCAGTCATCACATTTGGGTTATCTGCTTGCAGTAGCCCTCATTTGGCCTGATTATCAAAGTCTTGGATCCTGTGTCTGTTGCTGTCTCATCTTCCATGACGTCAGGTAGTCGGGTATAAAGCATGCAGCCAAATCCATTACATCTATCTTTTTTGCCGTGCGGTGCCCGAAGCAGTAGCAGTTCGCAAGTGCCGGTCGGCCGACTCCTGAAATTTGTGTTTCCGAGTTTCAGAACCGAAGTCTTCAACTAAAGCTAAGTACCCCGTTGGGGATTTTTCCTTATCTACCTATGATGATTCTGATGCAGAGGACTCTATTCCCTCTGCTTCCCCTCCAGAGGATTTCTCTTTTGGTGAACCTTTGCATACTTTTAGGGAGCATTTTCGCTGGGAAAGCCAGGATTACTCTTGATTCTAAAAAAAGTCTTAGGGATTTCTTACTCCTGCCCCAATACAGGCCTTTAGCTATATCCCCAGTACTGGACATTGTTGATGATGCCTTTTCGGAATCTAGCTTGGCCCCTGACTCCTTACCTCCTGCTCCCAGAAAACCTGATAGATATTACAGGGTTCCTGACTCTCACAAGTTCCTCTTTAAAAATCCTACTGCGGATCCTGAGACCATTTCACAGGGACCCAAGGGCATTAAGGCTACTACTGCCAAAAATCCTACCTCCTCTGTTAGAAATTCCAGGGCGCTGGATAGATGGGGTAAGAAGGTATACACTTCTGCAACCTTGGCCATTAGAGCCTTAAACTGCCAGTTTCATATTTTAAAGTATCAGCAGCATATTATTTGATTGCTTAAACAGAAAATGATGCTGATTCCTGACTGTGTTGAAAATAAAGATTTACAGGATTTAATGCATTCTGCTGAACAAGTTGGGAAACATACTTTGCAATGTGGTTTTATTCATTAGAGGCATCTTGCAGGGCTGCTGTCACTGGGTCTGTACTGAGAAGGCATGCTTGGCTTAAGGAGCAATCTTTGCCAGATCGTGTTAAAGCTAAATTCCTGGTTGTTCCCTTAAACCAAGACCACCTGTTTGGCAACAAAGCAGTAGTAGTACTTAAAAAGATGGAGGAAAACCTAAATCTATGCAAACTGTTAAAGATTTCCTGCAAGTATAGCCTCCCAGATTTAGTAGGCATTGGCCCTCTAAAAATTGGTCCTTTCCTGCCTCTTCCAGGCCTTCTCAGTCCAAACCCAGAACCAGCAGAACACCCAGGCTTCAGTCCCAAGGTACTCATAGGACTACGCAGTGGGGGGCTCCCACTTCCAAAGCAGGGAGTGGTAAGACTCCTCCCTATGGTAAACTGTCTCAATGACTTAACTTTAAATCTTCCAAGCCCTGCACCACTGACTCTTTCCTTTAGGGAGAAAGATTGCCCTTCATGCAAAAAATTGGGAACTCATTACCCAGGACAAATGGGTTTTAAATATAGTTTCCCAAGGATACAGATTCCACTTCCACTCCTTACTAACTTCAAATGGTTGGCAAGATCTACCCCCAAATCAGTGGGCAGGGGCTCAAAAGCAAATTCTGTCTCTCTTAAGCATCAGGGCTATTCAACCTGTTCCAGAAGAGGAAAGGGGACAAGGTTTCTACTCAAGTATTTCCTGGTGACCAGAAAAGACTACTCCTGGCGTCCTGTCCTGGACCTCTCTATCCTAAACACATTTTTGGTGATCCCAAAATTCAAGATGTTAAATCTTCACCAGCTGCTTCCTATGCTAGGCAAGGATGCCTGGTTTGCAACACTGGATTTAAAGAAAGCCTACCTGCACATCCCAATAAGGGAATCTTGCAGAAGATACCTACGCTTCAAAGCATGCTACATGCACTATCAGTTCTCTACACTGCTTTTTGGCTTATCTACTGCGCCCAGGGTATTCACAAAGTGCCTAGCTCCAGTCATTGCATTTTCCATGCAAAGAACTATCCAAACATATCCATACCTGGACAATTGTCTAATTCAGGTAGAAAGCCAAGACATACTTTTGAATCATCTTGCATTTGTACAGAAATTGCTAACTTCTCTGGGGTACACCATAAATGAAAAGAAATCACATCTTGTTTCCTGCCAACAATTTGTATTCCTGGGAGCAAGCTTGAACACAGCTTCCCAGATGGCTTTCCTCACGCCAGAGAAACAAAATGTTCATCATGTTTCACTGTTGCAGTCATTACTCTTGGGTTATCCTGCTGGCAGGCGACCCACGGTCGGCCAGAATTCCAAAGTCTAGGTGCGGCATCAGCTGCTGTCGCCTCTTCCCTGACGTCAGTGTGCCAGGGGTATAAAAGATGCAGCCGACGCCATTTTCTTCAGTCTTTCTTGCCGCGCGGTGCCCGAAGCAAAAGCAGTTCGCAAGTGCTGGTCGGCCGACTCCTGAGATTTTCTCAGACGAATTTCAGATCCGAAGTCTTCATTAAAACTAAGTACCCCGTTGGGGAAACTTTTTTCTTGCTCCAGACCGATGTCAGAAAAAGTTAACAATTGTATTTCTTGTGGGAGGCAAATACCTCATAAGGATTATCACTCTTACTGTATTCCTTGAAGAGGCCCTGATCATAACGTTGCTAGCTGTTGTTTTTGTGCTAGATTCAACAAACGCACTATTAAGCGTCGCTTTGATTTTGCTTATCATTACTTTGGCCGAAAATTTAACAATATAATGCCGTCGGAACAACCGACGACCAGAGTTTCTAAAAAACGCAAGGAAAAAGAGAAGGACAGGCATCCGAGATCCAAAACCGACGAAGAGGCTTCCGCTAAGCCAGTCGCCAGTTCTCAGTGAGGTGCTTTCGCATCCCCTGACACCCGCTACCTCCGAGCCACAGGCCGCTGACGACTCCCACGTGGAGCCAGCTAGGCCTCTGGATACTCAAGGTATTGGACACTCGGAAATCTTTCCCTCAGATGGGTCCAGAGCCGCTGAGCAGGCATCGGCTTCTGAAGGTGTTTTCAGACCTGCACAGTTATATGTAAAGCCTACTTCAGCTTCAAAAGCAAAGACTACAGCAGCTTTAAAGACAAAGAAACAAGTACAGCATTCTTCAGAACAGACTTTCGTGCCTAAAAAGCAGATGCTCAAAATGGCCGAATACCTTATAACCTTTATCAGGGGTTCCCATCCCCCTCCTAACAAAAGGCCTAGGCAAGAGACAGACTATGACTCTTCAGATCAGGTTTCCATTTCCTCTGACTCCTCTTCTGTACAGGAATACTCTCTTCCTCCCTATGAGGATTCTGATGCTGAAGAATCTATTCCTTCAGCCTCTCCTCCTGAGGATTTTTCTTTTGGGGAAACCCTGCATACCATGAGGGAACACTTCCACTGGGAGAGCCAAGATTACTCAGAATCAAAGAAAAGGCTCAGAGATTTTCTTTTACTTCCTCAGCACAGGCCTGTTGCTATTCCCCCTGTGCTAGACATTGTAGATGATGTATTCTCAGAGTCCGGCCTTTCTCCAGATTCCTTACCTCCAGCTCCTGTTAAGCCAGACGGATATTACAGGGTTCCTGATTCCCATAAATTTCTTTATAAAAACCCTACTGCTGACCCAGAAACTATTTCTCAGGATCCCAAGGGGGTTAAGGCCACTACTGCTAAAAACCCTGTCCCTTCTGACAGGGACTCAAGGGCACTAGACAGATGGGGAAAAAAAGTTTACACTTCTGCTACTTTGGCTGTGAGGGCTTTAAATTGTCAATTTCATATGATTAAATATCAGCAATACTTCATGTCACTGTTAAAACAGAAAATGTTGGCTAATTCTGATTGTGCAGAAAATAAGGAAATACAGGATTTATTGCATGCAACTGAACAAGTGGGAAAGCATACATTGCAATGTGGTTTTGACTCTCTGGAGGCCTCCTGCAGGGCAGCAGTTACGGGTTCTGTCATTAGGAGGCACGCTTGGTTAAAGGAACAAAATCTGCCTGATCATGTTAAAGCAAAATTATTAGATGCTCCATTACAGCATGGTACTTTATTTGGTGTTAAAGCAGAGGAGGTTTTGAAGAAAATGGAGGACAAAGCAAAATCTATGCAAACGGATTTCTTGCAGGTGCAGCCACCAAAATTTAGCAGGAACTGGCCTACAAAGAATTGGTCCTTTCCAGTGTCGGACAGGCCACAAAGAGGCAGATACAGACGCCCCAGAGGCAGATCCCAGCCCCAGGGCTCATACAGGCCAAAACAGTGGGGTGCTTCTACCTCCAAAACTGGAGAAGACAAAGCACAGCCATACAGGAAACAGTCCCAATGACTTGCCTCTGCCAGCACCAAGCACTTATCTTCTTGCAGCCCCCTTAGGAGGAAAACTAGTATTTTTCTCTCAAAATTGGCACATGATCACCCAGGACAAATGGGTAGTGAATATAGTGTCCCAGGGCTACAGGTTCCACTTTCACACCCTGCCAGAGGCAAAAGGTATGCCAAACCTGCCACACAATCAATGGTCAGAGGCACAAAAACAAGTTCCGAGCCTTATGCAAATGAGGGCCATTCAGCAAGTAGCACAGCAAGAGCAGGGACAAGGATTTTACTCAAGACTTTTCTTAGTCCCCAGAAAGGACAAAACCTGGAGTCCAATACTGGACCTGTCTGTTCTAAACACGTTTCTGGTCGTTCCAAAATTCAAAATGTTAACTCTGCAGCAGCTTCTGCCCATGCTGGGCAAGAAGGCTTGGCTTGTAACTTTGGACTTAAAAGAGGCATACCTGCATATACCAATCAGACAGTCTTGCAGAAAGATACCTCAGATTCATAGCTTTCTCAATGTACTACCAATTGTCTGCACTGCCCTTTGGCTTATCTACTGCGCCCAGGGTCTTCACAAAATGCCTGGCACCAGTAATTGCATTTTGCATACAAAGAGGAATTCAAATTTATCCCTACTTGGACGACTGCCTTATACAAGCAGAGAACAAGGACACTCTACTAAAGCATCTGGCGTTCGTAAAAAGATTATTAATTTGCCTAGGGTACACAATAAACGAAAAGAAATCAAAACTAGTACCCTCTCAAGAGATAATATTCCTGGGTGCAAGCTTAAATGTAACTGCCCAGATAGCTTATCTCACGCCAGACAAAGACATCTGACTTCTTACTTCAAAATGTTGGCAACAAAGACCCAGTTATCTGCAAGAAAAATTCTGCAGGCTTTGGGCTTCATGGTATCCTGCATACTGCTAATTCCATATGCCAGACTGCATATGAGGAAACTTCAATGGTACCTAAAAAGTGTGTGGACTCATCATTGTCAAAACCTGGAAGCATTAATTACCCTTATTCCTTGCTTGCAACAGGAGTTTCGATGGTGGGCTCATGCCTGTCACCTCAACAATGACAGCCTTTCAGTCTACCCACAGCCAGGCAGACAATAACAACAGATGCATCAGACTATGCCTGGGGAGCACACATAGCAGGAAAATGTATTCAGGGCACATGGCCCACAAGCCAAATGCATCTACATATCAATCAAAAAGAGATGCTAGCTGTTCAGAATGCCCTGACAGCCTTCAAGGATTTCCTCCATCCAGGACAACTACTGATAAGGATGGACAATACTACAGTTGTGGTACATAAACAAGCAGGGAGGCACACATTCCTACCCTCTCTGCAGACAAGCCATGACTTTATGGAACACAGCATTGACTTATCAAGTACACCTGCAAGCACAATCCGTGCCAGGAAAGAACACTACTCTGGCAGACGAACTAAGCAGAAACCTTACGGATCCCCACGAATGGAAACTGGATCCACTAGTCTTCAGCATGATAACAAAGGAATGGGGATGCCCAGACATAGATCTATTTGCCTCCCCTCACAACTGCCAACTACAGAAATTCTGCACAAGGACTTATCACAAGCAAGCATGGAAAGTGGATGCTCCATCATTCAGCTGGAAAAGTCTAACAGTATATGCCTTTCCTCCTCTGCCTCTCCTCCCCAAGGTACTCCTAAAGGTCAGACAAGAGAAGCCAAGAATGATCCTGATTGCCCCAGACTGGCCATGGCAGCACTGGTACCCAATCCTAAAACACTTGTCTCAAGGCCCAGCCTGGACACTGCCTCTTATTCCTCTCTTACTGACCCAGCGAAACAATCAGATTCTGCACAGCCAACTCAGGACCCTAAATCTGGCAGCATGGTGGATAATGTAACCATTCTAAACACTCCTCTCTCTAAAGCAGTGATGGGTGTTATTTTGCAGGCCAGGAGGGCCAGTACCAGAAAATTTTATGCATACAAATGGAAAAGATTCTGTGCTTGGAACCAGGCCGAAGGACTTGACACATCTGTACCAAATATTCCTCAGATTTTACAATACCTAACTGAGATGCTGGACAAAGGCCTATCCTTTTCATCAATTAAAATTCATGCCTCAGCCATTTCAGCTCATTACAATACGGAACCTCCTATTTTTTCCCAACCATTGATAAGGCAGTACCTCAGAGGGGCCAAAAACATAAGACCTCCAAGGAGAGCTCCAATACCTGCATGGGACCTGAATTATGTCTTGGAAAAACTCACACTGCCGCCTTTTGAGCGAACCAATACAGCTGATATAAAGTTTTTATCTTGGAAAACAGCTCTGCTCCTAGCAATAACCTCTGCAAGACGAGTTTCAGAGTTACAGGCACTCGTGGCTGTGGAACCTTTCATCATTTTCCACCCAGACAGGTTTTCTCTAAGAACGAACCCTACATTTATGCCTAAGGTAGTGTCCAGTGTGGCCCTCAACCAAACTATTCATCTGCCTACCTTTTATCCAAACCCACAGAATAAGGGTGAGAAACTTCTGCATTCTTTCGACATACACAGACAACTACTCTTCTACTTGGACAGAACTAAAGCTTTCAGAAAAACTGAGCAACTTCTAGTGGCATATGCTGCAGCATATCAAGGAAAGCCTATCTCAAAACAGACTATTTCAAAATGGATAGGCCACTGCATTAGTTTCTGCTACTCACAACATGGCAAATCAGTGCCCAAGGCCATTAGACCTCATTCTACCAGGGCAGCAGCCTTTCTCAGAGGAGTACCAACCAAAGACATTTTAGAGGCTGCAACTTGGCTTTCAGTGCACACTTTTACAAAGTACTACCATTTACTTCTCTACTCTAAAACCAGAGCAGACTTCGCCACTGCAGTTTTGCAAGGCCTTATAGCATCTCCTAATCCTCTTTAGAATCAGCCACCCAGCCTTAGCTTTGGGATTCAACCCAAGAGTAATGACTGCAACAATGAAACACGATGAACATAGTACAGCTGTTCATCGTGTTACATTGCTGCAGTCATTACACTTGGGTTATCCTGCCGTCAGGCGGTCCCGCAGTCGGCCTGAGTTCCAAAGTCTTGGTCTGGCGTCGGTTGCTTTCGCTTCTTCCCTGACGTCAGTGCGCCAGGGGTATATAAGATGCATCCAATGCCATTTTCTTCAGTCTTTCTTGCCGCGCAGTGCCCGAAGCAGAAGCAGTTCGCAAGTGCCGGTCGGCCGACTCCTGAGATTTTTGAAGGCGAATTTCAGATCTGAAGTCTTTAATAAAGCTAAGTACCCCGTTGGGGAAACTTTTTTCTTGCTTCAGACCGATGTCAGAAAAAGTTAATTGTATTTCTTGTGGGAAGCAAATACCTCATAAGGACTTCCACTCTTACTGTATTCCATGCCTAGGCCCTGATCACAACATCACTAGTTGTCGGTTTTGTGCTAGATTTAACAAACGCTATAAAAAGACGTTTTGATTTTGCTTTGCACTACTTTGGCCGAAGGTTCAATTATACGATGCTATCGGAACAGCCGACGACCTCAATACTGAAAAAACGCAAAGACAAGGAAAAAGGCGTCCGTGGTCCAAACCCGATGATGAAACCTCTTCTAGGCCAGTCACCGGTTCGCCAGTTTTCAGTGAGGTGCTTTTGCAGCCCCTGACACCCGCTACCTCAGAGCCACAGGCTGCTTCTGACTCCCACGTGGAGACATCTAGGCCTCTGGAAACTCAAGGTTATGGGCCTACAGAAACTAATCCCTCAGATGGGTCCGGAGCCGCTGAGCAGGCATCGGCTTCTGAGGGTGTTTTCAGACCTTCACAACTTACCATTAAAACAACAGCCAAGACAAAGAAACAAGTACAGCATTCTCCTGGACAGTCCTCCATGCCTAAGAAACAGATGCTTAAAATGGCCGAAGACCTCATTACTCTAATCAGGGGTTCCCATCCCCCTCCTGAGAAAAGGCCTAGGCAGGATACAGACTATGCCTCCTCTGGTCAGGTTTCCATTTCCTCTGATTCCTCTTCAGACCAGGGATACACTCTACCCCCCTATGAGGACTCCGATGCTGAAGAATCTATCCCTTCAGCCTCTCCTCCTGAGGATTATTCTTTTGGGGAAACTTTGCATACCATGAGGGAGCATTTCCATTGGGAAAGCCAGAATTACTCAGAATCCAAGAAAAGGCTCAAGGATTTCCTCTTATTGCCTCAACACAGGCCTCTGGCTATTCCGCCAGTGCTAGATATTGTGGATGATGTGTTCTCTAAATCCAATTTATCTCCTGACTCTTTGCCCCCTGCTCCAGCCAAGCCAGATAGGTGTTATAAGTTTCTTTACAAAAACCCTTCTGCTGATCCAGAAACTATTTCCCAGGGTCCAAAAGGGGTTAAGGCTTCCATTGCAAAAAATCCAGTACCCTCGGACAGAGATTCCAGAGTTTTGGATAGATAGGGGAAAGAAAGTATACACTTCTGCAACTTTAGCAGTAAGAGCTTTAAACTGCCAGTTTCACATGCTTAAGTACCAACAATATTTAATGGCTCAGTTAAAACAGAAAATGTTTGCAGGCTCAGAAGCTCCTGATTGTAAAGAAATGCTGGATTTATTGCATGCAGTTGAACAGGTGGGAAAACATGCTCTGCAATGTGGTTTTTATTCTTTAGAGGCCTCTTGTAGAGCCGCAGTTACAGGTTCTGTGATTCGAAGACATGCTTGGTTAAAAGAACAAAGTTTACCTGATCATGTTAAGGCAAAATTATTGGATGCTCCTTTACAGCGTGATACTTTGTTTGGTGTTAAGGCAGAAGAGGTGTTAAAGAAAATGGAGGATAAAGCTAAATCTATGCAAACAGTCAAGGATTTCTTACAGGTACAGCCACCTCGATTTAGCAGAAATTGGCCAACAAAGAATTGGTCCTTTCCAGTGTCAGACAGGTCACAGAGAGGCAGATACAGACGCCCAAGAGGCAGATCTCAACCCCAAGGCTCAAACAGACAACGACAGTGGGGCACCTCAATCCCAAAAGGTGGTGAGGACAAGTCTCAACCTTACAGGAAACGGTCACAATGACTTTCCCCTCCGTATGCCAAGCACGTCCCTTTTGGAAGCCCCCTTAGGGGGAAAACTAGCACTTTTTTTTCAAAACTGGCAAACAATCACCCAGGACAAATGGGTCCTGAATATTGTGTCTCAAGGTTACAAATTCCACTTTCATACTTTACCAAGGCTAAAAGTAATGCCAGACCTGCCACAAAATCAATGGGCAGAGGCACAAAAACAAATTTCAGCCCTCATGGACATGAGAGCTATTCAAAAAGTACCACAACAGGAACAAGGACAAGGATTTTACTCAAGACCCTTCCTGGTCCCCAGAAAGACAAGGCCTGGAGGCCCATACTAGACCTTTCAAGTCTGAATACTTACCTGGATTTTCCGAAATTCAAAATGTTGACATTACAGCATCTACTACCCATGCTGGGCAGGAAGGCTTGGCTTGTTACTCTGGACCTCAAAGAGGCATACCTGTATGTCCCTATCAGACAAAGTTGCAGAAGATACCTCAGATTCAAAGCTAGTACAATGCACTACCAATTCTCTGCACTGCCCTTTGGCTTATCTACTGTGCCCAGGGTCTTCACAAAGTGCCTGGCACCAGTAATTGCATTTTGCAGACAAAAAGGAATTCAAATATATCCATACCTGGACGACTGCCTCATTCAAGCAGAGACAAAGGACATTCTTCTACAGCATCTGGCGTTTGTAAAAAGGTTGCTAATTTCTCTAGGGTACACAGTAAACAAAAAGAAGTCAAAACTAGTGCCCTCGCAACAGATTATATTCCTGGGTGCCAGCTTAAGTACAACGGCCCAAATGGCTTACCTCACGCCAGACAAACAAGTTCAACTAATTCAGTATTTTCAAATGCTGGCAAGAAAGTCCCATCTCCCTGCAAGAAAAATTCTGCAGGCCCTGGGATTCATGGCATCCTGCATACTACTAGTACCATATGCCAGACTGCATATGAGGAAATTACAGTGGTACCTGAAAGGTGTTTGGACTCAACACTCTCACAGTTTAGAATCAGTAATACCAATGATTCCCTGCGTACAACAGGAGTTTCGATGGTGGACGCAGGCATGTCACCTAAACAAGGGTCAGCCTATTACCCAACTCACAGCCAGGCAAACCCTAACAACAGATGCTTCGGATTACATCTGGGGAGCACACATGGCAGGAAAATGCATTCAGGGCAAGTGGACCACAGACCAGATGCATCTTCACATCAATCAAAAAGAGATGTTGGCTGTTCAAAATGCCCTAACAGCTTTCAAGGACCTTCTACATCCAGGACAATTACTACTAAAGACAAACACCACCACAGTAATGTGGTACATAAACAAGCAAGGGGGCACTCTTTTTTATCCCCTATGCAGGCAAGCCATGACATTGTGGAACACAGCTCTAACGTATCAAGTCCACCTGCAAGCACAATTCCTGCCAGGAAAGAAAAATACTCTGGCAGACGATCTAAGCAGAAATATCATGGACCCTCACGAATGAAAATTGAATCCACAAATCTTCAGCATGGTAACGCAAAAATGGGGATGCCCAGACATATATCTTTTTGCCTCCCCACTGAATTGCCAACTACAAAAATTCTGCACAAGGACTTATCACAAACAAGCATGGAAAGTGGATGCTCTTCTGTTCAGCTGGAAAAACCTAAAAGTTTATGCCTTCCCGCCACTGCCTCTCCTTTCAAAGGTACTCCTAAAAGCCAGACAAGAAAAACCACAGATGATCCTGATTGCTCCAGACTGGCCATGCCAGCACTAGTACCCTATTTTAAGGAACTTGGCTCAATGCCCACCATGGATTTTGCCTCAAATTCCACACTGTCTGACTCAACAAAACAATCAGATCCTGCACGGTCAGCTGAAAACCCTAAACCTGGTTGCATGGCAGATACATTAGTCAAACAGGCAACACCTCTCTCTAAAGCTGTCATGGATGTCATTTTGGAGGCCAGGAGGCCTAGCTCCAGGAAAGCTTACTCAGAAAAATGGAAGAGATTCTGCACCTGGAACCAGGCTCAAAGCCTTGACCCTCTTGTTCCAAACATTCCTCAGATTTTACAATACTTAACTGAGATGCTGGACAGAGGCCTATCCTTCTCATCAGTTAAGATCCACGCCTCTGCCATTTCAGCACATTACAACACAGATCCTCCTTTATTCTCTCATCCCTTGCTAAAGCAGTACCTCAGAGGGGCTAAAAACATAAGACTGCCCCGGAAAACACCAACTTTCAACTCTGCATTTGCAGCTGGCTCAAAAGGAGGTAGAATGAGTTTTTCCAACACAAAGTTAAGGTACCAGGCTGGAGTAGGGGCTTCTCCTGGGTGGTCTTAAGTTTTTGGCCCCTCTGTGGAACTGCTTAAGCAGTGGATGAAAGAAGAGGGGTGGTTCTGTATTGTAATTAGCTGAAATGGCTGAGGCATGAATTTTGAAGGAGGAAAAGGAAAGGCCCTTGTGAAACACCTCAGTTAAGTATTGAAGAATCTGAGGTAAATTGGGTGCTGCTTTGCCCGTCCTGAGTTTGGTTCCAGGAACAGAATCTTTTCCATTTTTCAGCATAGGATTTTCTCCTTCCCTCCAGAAAAACATCCAAAACTTGCTTACTGAGGGATGATAACGGAGAGATCAGGTAATTAGCCAGGCTTGCCAGGTTCAGGGTTTGAAACTGTGGGTGCAGAATCTGGCCCGCCTGCTGGGACAGCAGGGCAGGGGTCTGAGACAGGTGCCATGGTGCCAGCATTGACACACTGCGCAAAAGGGGGTAACAGTGTTGGTGTTGCGGGTCTGGTGCAATCAGTATCGTCCTTGGTTTGTCCTGTTTGATCTTTAGTAATACCTTGGAGAGGAGAGCCAGAGGGGGAAAGGCATAAACTGATAGGTTTTTCCAGGTGAAGGACAGGGCATCCACTTTCCAAGCTTGTTTGTGGGGAGTCCTTGTGCAGAATTTTTCCAATTGGTAGTTTTTGGGGGAGGCAAACAGATCTATATCTGGGCACCCCCACTTGTTTCTCAACATGTTGAATATATGTGGTTCCAGTTTCCACTTGTGTGGGTCCATGAGATTTCTGCTTAGTTCATCTGCAAGTGTAATTAGCTTTCCTGGCAGGAATTGAGCCTGTAGGTGCACTTGGTAGCTCAAGGCTGTGTTCCACAGAGCCATGGCTAGTCTGCAGAGAGGGTATGAGTGGGTTCCCCCCGATTGTTTATGTACCACATAACAGTGGTGTTGTCCATCTTTACCATTAACTGCCCTGGAAGAATGTGGTCTTTGAAGGCTGTCAGAGCATTTTGTACAGCTAACATTTCTTATTGACTGATATGCAGGTGAATTTGACTTGTGTTCCATTTGCCCTGAATCCACTTCCCTGCCAAGTGAGCCCCCCATACATAGTCTGATGCATCTGTTGTTAGGGTTTGGGTGGCAGGGGGTAGAGTGAATGGCAGTCCTCTGCCCACCAAAGGAACTCTATCTGGAGACAAGGTATAATAGGAATCATTGCCAAAGACCTTCTCTGCTAGCCTGTACTTCCGAAAAGTAGATACCAAACAGGAGAGGACCCAGAACTGAACCCTGTGGTACTCCAGTTGTCACTGGTCTGAAGTCGGATTTGGAGTCTGCTACTTTCACAGTGAGGGTTCTGTCAGTGAGCCAGTTGGTAACCCATCTTTTGACATAGGAATTAATACCTAGTTTAGTGAGTTTATCTATCATTCCAGAGTGAGGGATGGTGTCGAAAGCCTTGCCGAGATGTCGATAGGCTGTGTCAACCACCTTACCCTCGTCTTCTGCTATGGCGACTGCTTCAAAAAAGTCAGTCAGGTTTAGGAGACATGATCTGCCTTTTACCAATCCAAACTGGGTGGGGTCCAGAGTTTGGAGATTACCAATGTCTTTGTTTATATGTTCCATGATGATACGTTTCATGGCCTTGCAGACCAGGCTCATTAGGCTAATGGGGCGGTAGTTCCCAGGGTCCGTGGTGGCTCCCCCTTTGTGAAGTGGGATAACCGTCGCCGTGCGCCATTCAGTGGGCACAAAGCCTGAGATGAGGCTATGATTGAACATGGTGCTTAGGTGGGGTGCCACTTCATTCTGTAGTTCATGTAGAACGAAACCTGGGATGTTGTCACGTCCCATGAATGCTGTGTTCTTGGCTTTGGAGAGTGTGGTTTTTACCTGTGCAGCCGTGATTACAAGAACTTTGCATTCTTCCGATATAGAGATGGGCCCTTTAGGGGGTGAGGAGGCAGTGTGTAAAGTTAGTACTGAACCTATCTGCCAGGATGTTGGCAATATCAGTTGGTTCTGTATATTTAGTGCCATTGTGCTGTAACGCAGAAGATCTGAGTGTTGCCATTGAGATTCTTGACTTAGCTATAGAATGCTTTGTAGTTGCCTTTAGAATCAGTGGCGATTTTGTTTTCCTAATTACCTTTGGAGGATTTTATGAGGGATCTCAGCTTCTTACTGAGGCTGACCAGGGAGTTCTTCCGGTCATGGAATTTTAGTCTTTTTTGCAACAGTTTCTTTCTTCTGTTGTAGAGTTTGTTTATAGCAGAGGACCACCAGATTGGCTTCCTTTTGTTTTTTAGGATAGCATATTGGTTCTGTTAGGGATAGCACGATCCATGCAATTGTGTAAGTGCTTATAAAGTGCATTTGTGTAGCATTCAGGAGTCGTACCTTTTTTGTCTGTCTGCATGGGTGTTGTGAAGTTTGCCACTTCTGTCTTAAGAAGCATGAAGTTGGCTTTGGATAAATGTTTTACGTTGGTTTCCCTAATGGGGTTTGGGGGCAGGATGTGTATGTGTAGGGTGATTAGCTTGTGGTCAGATCTGAGGAATTGACATCTGGTGTGCAACACCGGTCGCCCATGTTGGTAATGACCAGGTCTAGGATATTGCTGCCCCTGGTGGGGGTGTGGATAAGTTGATGCAAGGCGTTGGAATTTATGAATTCCAGAAAACGTTGAGCAAAAGAGTTGGTATATGAGTACTTTTCCCAGTTAATGGTGGGGTAGTTGAAATCTCCCATTATTCGAGTGTTGGGTTGTACCCTAATATTTTCCAGTGTATCAAGAAATGAGGAGTGGGAATCCTGGGGCATGGTGGGGGATCTGTAGCAAGTTGCAATTTGGAGTGCGGTCTTACCCAGAGTTAGTTGCACTTGGATAATCTCGGATGCATTATGGTGTGAGCAACTAGCCTTGAGGTGTGGATATCCTTAATGAATATGGACACACCTCCACCTTTACTGTTTCGGTCCAGGTTAGGTGTCCGGAAGGTGTTTAATGAATTATAGCCTGGTAATGCAAGGGTGCTCTCTGGAGCCTTGAACCAGGTCTCTGTCACTACACAGATGTTGATGCTCTCCATTTTAAGGAGTGCCTTAAGTGAATGCATTTTGAGGTTTAGACTTCTAGCACTGAGTAGCATTACCCTCAGATTTTGCTTGCTTGCACCTGTTGCAGTGGTGAATTTGTCATTTGAACCTTGCCTAAAAAAGGCACTATAGGGCTGGCAAGAGCCTTAGCCTGTATCCGGAATCCCAAGGGCGACAGGTGCAGGCCATCTCTGGCAAAGCATGGTGGTCTGTTGATCGTCATCCCAGGCAGACAGATACTGGATCCCCTTAGAGTGACACCAGAAGCTTAGCCAATTGTTGAAGTCAATCATTTTGTCCTTGAACTGTGCTGTCATTCTGGGTGATGGCAGGATGCTACTGAGGGCTAGGGTCATACCTGCCTGGGCTACAATATCAGAGAGCTCCTGCATGTCTTTCTTCATGTAGTACAGGGGGGTATATCTTAGGTCATTTACACCAACATTGACAATGACCTAGTCATATTTGTACTTGTTGTGGAGTGACCTGAGTGTGTGCGTTGTGTCGGATCCTGGCACCTTACAGGCAGCAGACAGTAACTTTCTCCTTGTTAAGCCTGGTGAGTGGAACATCAGTTTGCCTGACTATAGAGTCACCTATGACTATAGTGTTGGGTACGTTGTTATGCCTTACGGGCTGTGGTTGAGTGGCACACTGAGTTTGTGGGCTGTGTATCATTTGGGTTGTTTTGGGGGGTGGAGGTTGCATGCGTTTCTGCATTGGAGGTCTCTGTTGCTTGAGCAGATTTTTATTGAGATCCTCCGCGAATGTAGGTGTGTGTGCTTTGGTGGTGTAGGTTTTGAGGGACTATGTGATGTGTGGGTGTTGTGCAAGTGTTTACCTTCTCCTCTTGACTGTCTAGTCCAGTCTTGGGTGAAGAGAGCTTTGCTTCCAGTTTGGCTATATAAGTGCATCTCTCACAGGTTGTAATGTTGGGTGGTAGGAGGGAGAGGGTTGTCTGAGTACATGAGGCAGTTGCTGCATTGCCCCAAGATGCTCAGATTCATCAGGTAGACAGGAGAAAACACCGGAAGCTGACCATTAGACATGCCTGGATAGGTGCTTATTTATTAAGTAGTAAAAACTGTTTTCCTCTAGACAAGTGAGGAAAGTTGAGTGCCGTAGTAATTTGTAGCTTATTTAGTGCTTACGAGTTCTGAACAAGTGCTGAGCTCAAAGAAACAGATTTGAGTGCTAAATCTAAAATACTGGCTAGTTCTAAGGGAAAATTTGAAGAGCAGACTTTATGGCGCCATGAATTGTTTAACCCTAGCTAAGCGGCTATGCATAAAGTGTATTTTTTTAAATATAACAGTAGCAAATGAGCAAACTGATTTAAACAAATTAACAAGTAAAAAGCTAAAAACTGAGCCCTGTTCCAGCAGTCCTATATTAGACAAGTTCTAACTGCACACTCTTGCCACTAGGGTGCAGGAGAACCTTCTCCAAAAAAGATGGTCTGGATTAAGTACTCAAGTTATACAAACAAAGCTAGATTCAGTTGGTCTGAATTTAGTCTATGCTACAGAAAACAAGGTGTACCAGTTTCAGAAAGAAACAGTGCAAATAAGCAGGCACAATAAGCCTTTAACCAGAAACTCCCAGCTCAGAAGGACAGAATCTACCCTCTCCTCCCACAAGAGTGCAGACCACACCTTATTAATGTAAAATAACTGGCCTGAAGCCCAAGTACTTAAACCAGAACTAATACACTCTTAGAATAACATACACTAAGCCTTCACTCAGCAACTCCCAGTTTAGAAGGATGTAAGCTACCTGTCCTGCCACAACTGTGCAGACCACAAACCTTAATGTAAAACAACTGGTTTGAAGCCCCAGTGCTTCAACCAAAGGCTTAGAATAACAGTTACAATTTGATCAGGCTACTAACAAGCAGTAATAAATGCAGCAGAATGAATGCAATAAAGTAAAAATAAACACAAATACAGTAAAAGCAGATGAATAAAGTGCAATTTTTTATATAACAATAGAAAGCGAGCAAACTGATTTAAACAAATTACCCAATTAACCAGTAAAAAAGCTCATAACTGAGCCCTGTTCCAGCAGTCTTCAATCAGATAAATTCAGACTGCACACTCCTATCACTAGGATGCAGGGGAACCTTCTCCAAAAAAGATGGCCTGGATTAGTGCTCAAGTTATTCAAACAAAGATAGATTCAGCATGCCTGAATCTAGTCTATGTTACAGCAAACTAGGCACACCATTTTCAGAAAGAAACAGTTCAAATAAGTAGGCACAGTAATCCTTTAACCAGAAATTCCCAGCTCAGAAGGGCAGATTCTAACCTCTCCACAAGAGTGCAGACCACAAACCTTCTTAATGTAAATACAAAACTGGCCTGAAGCCCAAGTGCTTAAACCAGAACTAATACCCTTTTAGATTAACAGACACTGAGCCTTCAATCAGCAATTCCGAATTTAGAAGAATGTAAGCTACCTGTCCTGCCACAACAGTGCAGACCACAAACCTTAATGTAAAACAACTGATCTGAAGCCCAAGTGCTTAAACCGAAAGGCTTAGAATAACAGTTACAATTTAATCAGGCTACTAGCAAGCAGTAATAAATGCAGCAGAATAAGTACAATTGAGTAATTTTAAGAAGAGGCAAAAGCAAAATAAAGGGGATTTTTTTTAAGTAAAGTGCAAGGAGAGAGGAAGGAGGAGCAGAGGTTAAGAACCTAAGTGGGTTGGCCTTCTCAAATATTCTGTCTGTATTAAGTCGAGTGAACACCAGACTGGGATTTACAGTAGTGGTAGGCAACTGCAAAGCCATCAGCTATAGCAACTCTACAACAATAGGGAGGGAGAGGGGAAAACAGTTTCAGGACAGATGAGAAACATAAAACAATGCCAGAAAATATATAAAATAATTCAGTCAGGCAAAATTAAGACAATGCTGAACTCTGAAAGGTTAAAATGCCAAGAAATATACCTATCAATCAGCGATATATTTTCAGATTGTTTGAGAATCACACCAGCCAGAACACCAGGAGTTTCCAACAGTGTATGGAAGAATTTGCAAACAGAAACTTTTTTAAATCAGCAAGCCTTGAAGCAGTCAGATAACAAGTGTACACAACTGTACTTTTCCTTCAGTCATAAAGCCCCCCTCCCCATCCATTGCCTGATCTGTCAACAACTTTTTCCACCCTAGACTTTCTCACACTGAGGGCTGAGGCCAGCATGAATCTTAAGGTTTTCTTGTGGGGGTGATATAGATAACTGCTTCTGTTGTGTTGGATTTTTGTTTCTGGTGTGGGGGAGTTTTTTCATTTAATGACCTACTCTTGTTTCCCCATCTCCCTACATTCTTCTGTACTATTTGAGGGCTACTGTCTTGTATGGGCAATGCATGCCTTTTTGGAGCACCTTGATGAGCACGCCCATCCCTCCCTGACAGTAGCCCAGACTCCCAAGTTGTTAATTGAACCTGGGTCAAATAGGCTGTAGTTAAGACCTCATTCCTTTATGCCCTGGCACTGGCTGTCCCTAACTAAATATTGACCACTACTTTCCCTTCTGCGCCATGATGCAGTTTCGTACTATATTGTGATGTATTATCTTTACAAACTTTTTTGAAAAGCATTTGGAGTAGCTTAACATGTATAAGACTCACAGATGGAATTTCTGGTCTAAATATTGTAGTTATTCAGTCATCGTTCTTTTCATGTGCTTCACTTTTTTTTTAGTTATTGGAAATACTCCTCCCACAGCACCCTATTTTTGAAATTTGTTATATACCATATAACTACTTATCTCAGTAGTAATGACAGCAGTGTCTTAAAATCTGCATTTAACAGTACAATGTAGCTCCAGTCAGAAACATTTTCTGCATCATACTTCCTCAGTCTATACTCGGCACAGTCTTAAAGTTGCTATGTACTGTAGAAGTCAAATATTATTGTTAACACCTCTGTTACTTCCTTTTTTTTTTTTTTTTTAACTAAATTTTCCAATCCTTCTTCAGTCAAACATTTTATTTAGTACCACTACCATAACTACCCGTCCTTCCTGCAGTCTTTTCAAGACTGCACTTAAATCTCACCTGAGTTCTTACTGGCTTTGTCCTTGTTCAAACCCCTTTAACCCTCCTTTACCAGATTTAAATAGAGTATCCCCTCTATCATTATGTATATTATATATTGGTGTTAAGGAGAGGAATGCAGAAGGTCAGGTGATTGTGGATTTTGCGAAAAGGATGGAAATGGCTGTGGTGAATACGTATTTTAAGAAGAGGGAGGAGCATAGGGTGACGTACAAGAGTGGAGGAAGATGCACACAGGTGTATTATATCCTATGTAGGAGGGCCAGTCTGAAGGAGATTGGAGACTGTAAAGTGGTGGCAGGGGAAAGTGTAGTTAAGCAGCATAGAATGGTGGTCTGTAGAATGACGTTGGTGATCAAGAAGAGGAGGAGGAGTGTGAAAGCAGTGCCAAGGATTAAATGGTGGAAGTTAAAAAAAGGGTGATTGTGAAGTGGAGTTTAGGGAAGAGTTAAGACAGGCACTGGGAGGCAGTGGAAAGTTACCGAATAGCTGGGTAACTACAGCAGAACTAGTAAGGGAGATTGCTAGAAAGATGCTTGGTGTGACATCTGGACAGAGGAAGGAGGACAAGGAGTCCTGGTGGTGGAATGAGGAAGTACAGGAGAGTATACAGAGGAAGAGGCTGGAGAAGAAGTGGGATAGTCAAAGAGATGAAGAAAGTAGACATGAGTGTAAGGAGATGAGGTGCATGGCAAAGAGAGAGGTGGCGAAAGCTAAGGATAAGGCGTATGGAGAGTTGTATGAGAGATTGGACACTAAAGAGGGAGAAAAGGACCTGTACCGATTGGCTAGACAGAGGGACAGAGCTGGGAAAGATGTGCAGCAAGTAAGGGTGATAAAGGATAGTGAGGGAAAGGTACTCACAAGAGAGGAGAGTGTGTTGAATAGATGGAAGGAGTATTTTGAGAGGCTGTGATGAATGAAGAGAATGAGAGAGAGAGAAAGTTGGATGATGTGGGGATAGTGAATCAGTAAGTGAAACAGATTAACAAGGAGGAAGTAAGGACAGCTATGAAGATGATGAAAAATGGAAAGGCTGTTGGCCCAGATGACATCCCAATGGAAGCATGGAGGTGCTTAGGAGAAATGGCAGTGGAATTTTTAACTAGATTGTGTAATGAAATTTTGGAAAGTCAGAGGATGCCTGAGGAGTGGAGAAAGTGTTTTGGTACCTATCTTTAACAATAAGGGTGATGTGCAGAGCTGCAGTAACTACAGAGGGATAAAATTGATCAGTCACAGCTTGAAGTTATGGGAGAGAGTAGTCGAAGCTAGGTTAAGAAGGGAGGTGATGATTAGTGATCAGCAGTATGGTTTCATGCCAGGAAAGAGCACTATAGATGCGATGTTTGCTCTGAGATTGTTATTGGAGAAATACAGAGAAGGTCAGAAGGAGTTGTATTGTGTCTTTGTAGACTTGGAGAAAGCATATGACAGGGTACCTAGAGAAGAGTTGTGGTATTGTATGAGGAAGTCGGGAGTGGCAGAGAAGTATGTAATACTGGTACAGGATATGTACGAGGGTAGCGTGACAGTGGTGAGGACTGCAGTGGGAGTGACAGATCCGTTTAAGGTGGAGGTGGGATTACATCAAGGATCAGCTCTGAGTCCTTTCTTATTTGCAGTGGTGATGGACAGGAGGCCCCGTGGACTATGATGTTTGTAGATAACATTGTGATCTGTAGTGAGAGTAGGAATCAGGTTGAGGAGACTGGAGAGGTGGAGATATGTTCTAGAGAGCAGAGGACTGAAGGTCAGCAGGGCTAAGACAGAATATATGTGTGTAAATGAGAGGGAGGGTAGAAGAATGGTGAGGATGCAGGGAGTAGAGTTGGTAAAGGTGGACGAGTTTATGTACTTGGGATCAACAGTTCAGAGTAATGGTGAATGTGGAAGAGAGGTGAAGAAGAGAGTACAGGCAGGGTGGAATGGATGGAGAAGAGTGTCAGGAGTGATTTGTGACAGACGGGTACCAGTAAGAGTGAAAGGGAAGTTCTACAAGACAGTAGTGAGACCAGCTATGTTGTATGGGTTGGAGACAGTGGCATTGACAAAAAGGCAGGAGTTAGAGCTGGATCTGGCAGAGTTAAAGATGTTAAGATTTGCACTCGGTGTGACTAGGATGGATAGGATTAGGAATCCGTATAGTAGAGGGTCAGCTCATGTTGGACAGTTTGGAGACGAAGCAAGAGAGACGAGATTGCGTTGGTTTGGACGTGCTGAGGAGGGATGATGGGTATATTGGGTAAAAGATGCTAAGGATGGAGCTGCCAGGTAAGAGGAAAAGAGGAAGGCCCAAGATAAGGTTTATGGACGTGGTGAGAGAGGACATGCAGGCGGTTGGTGTGACAGAGCAAGATGCAGAGGATAGGAAGAAATGGAAAGAGATTATCTGCTGTGGCGTCCCCTAACGGGAAAAGCCGAAAGATGATGATGATCCCCTCTATCATTATAAAACTGTACTGAAGATTCCTCACTGCTTATTAATCCTTCCAGGATTTAGTTATTCATTTAGTCTATTATTATTGTTATCTAGTTACTGTTTAGATAATTTGTAGCACTGTGTTTTACTTCTTTCTCAATGCTGTAATTAGAACCTACTACTCAATTGTACTTAATTTGCTCCTGTATTTCTCCATGTCATGATCACCTTTACTGTATACATACCTTGATTGTTATTGTTTACCATCTATCATGTCTTTCTGTGGAGCTTTTCTCCTCGGGCCTCAGCTGAAAAAGGACCTGTATCCAGTTGGAAATTCCTGGTAAACAAATGTAAATAAATAAATAAAAGTAGTCTGAATGACCTTAAAAGTTTCTGACAAAAAAAAAGTCTACTGCTTCAAACACCATAAGCTGATTCACTAGCCTGCACTGGTTGCATACAGGTATAAACCCTCAATTATACTCCAGGCAGCCAAGTTTGATTAGCAGCTCAGGTGCTTGGTATCACAGGCAGGAAGGATGGATGTTAATAGCTGTGGGGTGGGATTGGTTCCCACCCAGCTTGCGCCACTGTTCTGATGACAAGGACTTGGCTAAAGAGTGAAGGCTTGCCATGTCATGTGGAGTCAGAGCCAGGTAGGCATGGCTGCCAAAGCCTGTGATGATAGCCATTATCGGCTCGTGTGGGAGATATCATGTGCTGACTAGAGTACATAAGTGTCCCTTGCAGCAACACAAGAGTTCACGTCATTACCAAGAGTTGGTTTAAGCCATAAAAAATGGAAACCTGTCTTGTTTCTAGGATGTTGGTGTTGACACAAAGCACCCTTATGGCTCTGTGGATAACTGCCCCTCCGCTCCCAGCAGTGTATGTCTGATAAAGGAGATGGGGTTGATGGTTGGCACTTTGGGGACAAAACTGACAAACATACAGAAGAATTCCTCTCACCCAATTCTGTCAGATATATTCTCCTTTGTGATCTGTTCCTGGCCTTCTGAGTATGAAGGGACCCCCACCTTGTTTTCTACATCTACATAAAAAAATAGCACCACTGACACCCACATCAAAGGTCTTAACCTTCTCAGATACACGAGTATAACATGCTGACTTGCTAGATTCCTAATCCAAGTAATCGCGCTAATTATGGAATAAGCTTCTTTTATACATCAAGCAGTAAAAGTGGCATCATTCAAAATTACTGTGGACAGTTCATGGAGAATTGTAATCATAAAGTCACCCCTAGGTTTATAGCATTGCACCCCTCAATCAGGGAGCCTCATTCATTTAGTTCTAATTTTTAAACACTTTTACTGTATTATCAGTTGTGACATAGGACAACTTCTAAAATTTATCAAACCATATTAGAAAGTTTACATTTGCAAACAGTATACTTCATACCTAATGATCTGAAGTAGGAACTTCATTTGTCAGCAACCTTTGGGTATCGGATCTGATCTCGGATCCGAGCCAGCAACTTATTTCACAGCTAATAGATCCAAGCTCCTAGCTCCTCCCTTTACCCATAACCCCCTGCTAACCCTGACTGACCTCAGATCTAGTTTGCCGCGCTTAAACTCAGCAGCTAGGTTACGAGCTCCTGCTCAGATAAGTGATTTTGATTACTTATTTCTTATAAATCCCCTTAAAGTGTGAGTGGTTAGGTTCCTTAGTATTAAAAACCCTATATTTAATTATTTTTTGTGGTAATTTGTGTTCTCCCCTCCCTTCACTGTTTCGTAATGTGTGAGTGTGTTCTTGTCAGTTGGGGCCTTACGTGTGAGTGTGTTTTTTCTTTTGTAGTCAAAAAAAAAAAAAAAAATGTCTGAGGCCCCAAAGTTGGTTTTCTCCAAGTGCACAGAGTGTGGCCATAAGCTCTCACCGGCGGATGGCCACACTCGGTGTGTCCGGTGCCTTGGGGTTGAACACCTATCTTCTGGTTGCGTGATTTGCGTTGCGTTCAACCCCAGGGCACTGAAGGACCGGAGGTCGGAGCTGATCCTGGCGGGACTTTTGCCCCTGGATTCGGCTTCGGCCTCCAGTACTTCTGTGGCCTCCTCCCAGGCCTTGGTGGCGGTCACTCCTGCCTCTCTCCCCCCGGCCGGGACTCAAACTCCCGCTTCTGTGCCGGAGGAGGGGGAGGCCAGGAAGGAAAAGAAGAGGGAGAAGCACCACAAGCGAAGGGCCGTGGCCTCCGCATCGACCCCTCCAGCTAAGCGGGCTTCTCCCTCTAGGTCTTCCAGGTCTAGGTCTCCTCCTTCTCTGACCCAGTCCCCATGCTTTTCACCGGGTCCCAAGGAGGGGGAGACCCGATCTCCGTTGAGGTCATCGAGGCGGCACTCCCGGCCTGCCTCGGTGGCCTCGTCGAGATCAACACGTAGCCTGTCGGAAGCCGTTTTGGACCGTGTGATGAGAAGGTTCATCCAGGCCCAAATGCAGATGGGGGGGGGGGGCCTCGACATCCTATTTTTCCCCGATAGCTCCTTCTCAGACCTGCTTCCTGGGTTCGGAGCATTCGGAGCCAGGCAGTGTCGGGGTCGGGTCCGCGCCGACAGTATCTGGTACTTCGGCGCCGACTCTCCCCTCGAGCTTGTCGGATCCGAGCTCTCGGAGCCATGCTCTGAGCTTCCGATCCGGGGGGGGGGGGTTAGTGTGCCTTCGGCTCCATCCAGGTCGGAGCACACTGGCCTCTCGGATCCGTTGGTCTCGGCGCCGGCTCCGATCCGCCCTTCGGATCCGGGCGAGGGTCGACTCACAGATCCCACTGAGAGCGGCTCCCCCTTGGCATTCGAGGTGGTGGAGAGGGCACTGTTGAGGGCATCCAGGCCCCCGCTCCCTGCCACGGCTCCATCCTGCACTCCCTCTCATTTGGGTCAGGCTTCCGTCACTCGGCCTCAGGGACAGCCTGCTTTGACGTCTCAGGTCGTTCCACTGGAACAGGACGTTGCTGGTGAGTCCTCCTTAGACAGCCCCCCCGAGGATGTTCCTCACAAGCGGAAGTGTAAGAGGAGGCACGTGGACTCCCCCGAGTCCTTAACAGAAGATACAGATTTGGATGACTGGGAAGGCTCCCCAAGATCACCCCCGAGGATGTCTCCTTCGGAGACATCATGGAAATGCTTAAGATCAGGGGTGGGGGTGGTCTGCCCCCAAGGCTTCCTCTGACGAATCCGTGTTCCTGGAGGCATTCGAAGCAGGCCCGTCTACCTCTTGGGTGTCCCCTCCGGCCGACCCCCTGGTGGACCTAATTACCACCAGGGCGTGGAAGGAGCCGGACATTGTGGAGCCAGTTCCCAAACGCCCCGATAGGATTCTGAGCCCCCCTTTGTAGAAGTCCCACTGGAGCAAGGGTCCCCCCGTAGATGCCATGTTGGTGGCGGCAGCCACCAAGAGGGAATTAGCTCAGGAGAGCCCCTCTGTGCATCCACCGAGCAAGGAGTCCCGCGCGATGGATCGCCTAGGGAAGCTGGTCTTTAGTTCTGCGACCTTCTCAGTAAGGTCCCTGAACTGCATGGCACATGTCATTAGGATGCAGCAAGACCTTATCAAAGAGTACGCTACTTCCCCCCCCGGAGTCTATTTTGGCGGAAGACGAGCAGTTGTATTCTACTCGCATGGCCACTCTAAGATCAATATCGAATACCTCTATGCCGCTTTTATCCCATGCCACTGAGGGAGCCGCTAGAGCCAGCGGAGCAGGCCTAGTCATGAGACATCAGGCCTGGCTACGACACTGTGACTTCACGGAACCCTTCAAGGCGTCATTTGCGAATACCCCTTTTGATGGTTCTGCCTTATTTGGCAGGACCGTTCATGAGACTTTAGTCCAGAGTGAAAAGGACTGGAAGATGCTGTCTGCCGTCGGAGTCTGCTTCTCTGCTCCCCAGTGGTCCTTCTCCAAGGACCAAAAGGGACAGAAGAAGATGTGGTTCCTGAAATCGCAGCATTCCCAACCTGCTCCGGACAACCAGTCTTTCCATGGCAGAGATGGGCAGGGAGGACGCCGCCCTAGAGGCAGAGGGGGCCCGAAAAATTTTGGGTCCAGAGAATCCTTCTCTGATCGGCCCCAGCAGCAACCCTGAGGGGTGGCCCGACTGCTCCACTCTGGAGGCAGTCGGGGGGCGTTTCTTGAGGCATCTGGCAAATTGGGAGTCCATCACAATGGATCGCTGGGTGCTTCGCATCATATCCAGAGGTTACCACATTCCCCTGTATCACGTCCCCAAAATCAGAAACCTCCCCGATGTACCACCCGATCAGAGGGAGGTAGCAGCTGCAGAGATTCGGCAGCTCCTAGAAAAAAGAGCCATTCAACCCGTCCCCCCAGGCCAGTTCGGATTAGGGTTTTACTCCAGGTTCTTTTTGGTGCCAAAAAAGACGGGGGACTTAAGGCCAATCCTCGAACTTTCTTCTTTGAACCTGTTAGTAACCAATCAAAAATTCCGGATGGTCACCCTTCAATCCATCCTCCCCCTTCTGCAGGAGAACGACTGGATGTGCTCAATAGACCTCAAGGATGCGTACTACCACATTCGGATGGACAGATGATCCAGGAGGTTTCTCCTCTTTCGGCTGGGAGCCAATCACTACCAGTTCAGGGTCCTTCCCTTTGGTCTCACCACAGCCCCCAGGGTGTTTACCAAAGTATTAGCAGTGATAGCGGCCCACCTGAGACTCTAGGGAATACAGGTTTTTCCATACCTGGACGACTGGCTCCTGACCGCCCCAACAAGGCATCTACTCTGCTCAGCCAGGGACTACTTCCTTCGACTTGCCCCCCGGCTGGGCATCACTATCAACATGGACAAGTCCTCTCTTGCGCCGACCCAGGTGATAGAGTTCATAGGAGCCAAAGTAGACATGAGGTACCTTCTAGCATTCCTGACTGCGGAACGACTGCAAAGCCTGAGGCTTCATGTGCGGGCCATCCTCCAATTAGAAGCTCCACCGGCGGAGTTGGTCCTGAGGGCTCTAGGCTCCATGGTGACGGCAATCACTCTTCTGCCGTTGGCTCGTCTCAACATGAGGGTCCTGCAGTGGACCCTTCAAGTCCAGTGGTCCTTTCTACACAACCCCCTAAGCCATGCTTGGCCTCCCGGTCTGCTTTATGCATATCGTCCTCTACCCCTGATGCTGAAACTCATACAGAAAGCCAGTCGGTTGGGGAGCAGAATGATCCTCATTGCCCCATTCTGGCCTTGTCAGACGCGGTTCCCTTACCTGTGGTCTCACCTGGTGAATCCTCCTTGTATTCTGGATCCCCTACCGTATCTAATATCTCACCCACTAGGTCTCCCGACCCCGAATCTGGACAGCCTAAAGCTGACAGCTTGGCTGCTCCAGTTCCACTCCTAGTCAGGACTCCCAGTATCTCTTCCCCAGTTAAAGCTATACTAGTAGCGGCACACAAACCTTCCACTAGAAGGGTCTATTGCAGTAAGTGGAAGCGTTTCTCCATCTGGGCGGAGCATCATAATTTAGATCCCTTCACAGCACCGTTGCCGACTGTGTTGGAGTTCCTTACAGGTCTTTTTCATCAGGGGGCTAGCTGCTCAACAGTCAAGGTTCAACTAGCAGCTATTTCTCATTACCATGTGGGACATGAATCAGGACCTTTGATCACGGCAAAATTGTGCAAAACCTTTCTCAAGGGTACTTTCTTGATCAGACCCCCTATCAAAGACATTGTACCCCCTTGGAATTTATCACTAGTCTTACAGGCCTTGACAGCTCCCCCTTTTGAACCTGCCGCTTCGGTTGATCTTAAGTACTTATCCTGGAAAACGGCGTTCCTGGTAGCTATTACTTCAGCGAAAAGAGTTTCCGAGCTTCAGGCCCTTTGTGCAAAACCCCCGTACTTGGCCTTCCACCTGGATAGAGTATACCTCAGGACCAATCCCTCATTTCTTCCTAAGGTGGCCTCAGAGGCGAATATCAATCAATCTATTAATCTGCCTGTCTTCTTTCCTAAATATCAAAACAAAGGAGAATACAAATTGCATTCGTTAGATGTGAACAGACAACTGCGCTTCTACATTCATAGGACGGCTGGTCATAGACAATCTGACCAGTTGTTCATCTCCTTTGCCAAATTTAACTTGGGAAAATCTGTTTCTAAAGTCACTCTGTCACGATGGATATCACAGTGCATTCTCTTGGCCTACGAAAGTTCTGGAAGGCCCGCACCTCAGGCAGTACGTGCGCATTCTACTCGTTCTATATCTACCTCTGTTGCCTTTAGGTCTAGAGTGTCGTTGGATGATATTTGCTCTGCAGCTACTTGGTCCTCATCCCATACTTTTATCAACCATTATAAGCTGGATGTTATATCCAGAGAGAGAGCATCCTTTGGCTCCGCAGTGCTCCGGAACATCCTTCCATGAAGGCCACCCAAGATCTAGGTAGCTGGGGACTCTGTCCCAAAGGTTGCTGACAAATGAAGTTCCTACTTCAGATTAAGAAGTTATGTACTCACCATAACGTTCCATCTGAGTAGGTATCTTCATTTGTCTGCAACCACCCCCCCCCCTTCCCCCTGACCTTCGGATTTTAGTTCTGGATGTCCCTTCCTTAGTTCCTTCGGGATGTATCTAGCCTGTTAGCTGCTTATATATGGGCAAACTTGATCTGAGGTCAGTCAGAGTTAGCAGGAGGTTATGGGTAAGGGGAGGAGCTAGGAGCTCAGATCTATAAGCTGTGAAATAAGTTGCCAGCTCGGATCCGAGATCGGATCCGATACCCAAAGGTTGCAGACAAATGAAGATACCTACTCAGATGGAACATTATGGTGAGTACATAACTTCTTATTACACATCATGTACTCTAACATTACATAAAGGATTCAGTTTGTGCCTTCACTTAAATCTCATTCCTCCTCCAAACGTTTTTCTGCATGTATTTTTCCCACAGTTTCTATTTTTTCTATGTAATTTACCCCTGTTGTTTTTTTAAAGATCCCACTTCCAGTTCTTTTATCTTTGTTACAATATTCATTACTTCAAGTGGAGTTGGTTTAGATTTTATTTTCTATTTTTTAGGAATTACTTTTTTGGCAGCCACCCCGCGGTGGTGGCGCTGCGGTAGCGTTGTCGCCTCACAGTAAGACACTGTCCGGTTCGATTCTCAGCTAGAGTGTCCTCTGCATGGAGACATGCGTGAATGTGCGTACCTTCGTTGAAGGTTGTGCGTCAGGGCTGGTAACTCGGCACGTAAAAATCAACTACCAATCATTAGCTGACCGGAGTTCTGCTGTGGCGACCCCTAACCGGGAAAAAGCCGAAAGACACAACAACTTTTTTGGCAGCCACCAAAATTAAACTTAATGAGGCCTTACTATGTCTAGGCAATTCAGATCCTTTACCCAACTCAAAAAAAAAAAAAATTTCCTTAGTTACACTCATTTCCTTACCCAGTATTTTTGAAAGAGTACTCTAGGGAATGTTTAATGTCTCCAACTCATTATACTCTCAAAACCTATGATCTGAAGTTGTCAATCTTCATCTTGTCAGCAACCTGTAAGTTCAGTTCTGATCCTTAGAAACCAACCCCGTTTCCGTAGCGCGTGGACTCCAAAAAGTCTTGAGCGCATCCCTTACCTATAATGCTTAGGGTAGATTACCTAAGATTTTGTTTGCTGCTTTCAGCTTCAGACGTGGTTTCTCCATTTCTCTCTTGAGCCTTACCAGTTGTCAATATTTTTTTTTAAATTTTTTCCCCTTTCTTTCTAACCTACTTTCTAAACTTATTTTGCAGAAACTTTATAGTTTTCAGCCTTTGTTTTAGACAGATTGCTTCATCTCGTTCACTTTCTCTCTCTTGACTACCGTTAGGTAGTTCTTACTTAATTGTTGGTATCCCTTACCCTTTCTCTTACCGTTAGGTAAGTCTCATATTACCATTGTTGGTATCTCTACTTAAAAAGCTTCTTCCTTCTTTCTGTTTCGTTTTTGTGTGAGTGCTGTCTTTCCCCTCTGTAAGTGTGTGTACGTTGCTGTTGCTGACTTCTCAGAGATATGGCGGAAAAAGAGAAGGCTCTGGCTGGCTTTAAAATGCACAAAATGCGGTCACAAAATTCATGTTTCAGACCACTATTTTGTTGTGCGTGTATTGCTTGGGTCCCGTACTTCTACAAGAGGACTGTTTTTTCTGCTACACTTAGTCACCAAGCATTGGTAGATAGGAAAAACAAACTTATCCTGAAAGGCCTTCTCCTCTTTTGGGGATGCCATATCTGAAGCTTTGGTTAAGACCAAACACAAATCTGGACATTCTTCTTTTTTCTCCTTTAGATCAGTGGTGGGGAAGAAATGCTGTGCATTGGTACCGAGTACTTAGTCGGCGCAAAGCCCCAAAAAGAACAAAACATCCGAACCAACATCAAAATCATCGACCCCGAAGCATGCTTCAGAACTGATTTATGCTTCTTCCGTCCCGACTCCCTTGTCGGCAGTGGAGCAGTTGTCTTCCCCTTTGGCTCCACTTTCTAGGACTCAGTATTCACCTTCAGTGGACTCTTTTGCTGACAGGCCACTGTATCCACTTTTAGACAGATCAAGGTCCCCTCAGTGACCTCTAGCCATTCTTCCAGGAGTCTGACTGAACTTAACTTGGGAGACATTGGTGATGAAAATTCTTCTGGCCCAAGGTGTATCAAGTTCTCCATCAGTTCCTGTTCTATAGGCGCTAACACCTTCCACTCCCCCTTCCATCCCTCCTTTTCTAACCTCCACAGGCACTTTAGAGTCCTCGGTTCCAAGCTTTCTGGAATCAACTGCCCTGAGCACTTCGGTTGTGACAGAACTGGAGTCCTCTCGGGGCTGCAGCTTGACGGTCGATTCTGAGTCATTGGGGTCTGCCAAGTCATTAGGGTCTGCTCCCTTTTTATCAGAGACGGCCCGGCATCTAGTTGAGTCGGCATTGATGCGTTTCTACCTGACTTCAGTCTCTTAGGAGACCTCATTGGGATAGGGAAGCACTTTGGCACTGAGTCTGTCCCATCCGGATCCAGAACTCTTCACTTTTGGTGAGTCGGCCTTCGAGGCCATGAAGAGGGCATTGGCTACTTCTAGTACCAGGTGGGTTCCTTCCTCTGTGGAGACTCCATCCTTGACCACTTTGGGCCTGGTGCATCAACCAATTCCTCCACAGGGTCAGCGGGTACTGCAGCCTCAGGTCACCTAGCAGAGTAATCCTCCTCCTTTTGAAATCTCCCCAGACATTCCCACTGAGGAGTCTCTCAGAAGAAATCTTGTAAGCGTAAACATGTGCACTCTCCAGAGGAGTCCATCTCAGGAGACATGGATTTTGATGTGGGATTTGAATTCCCCGATCACCTCCTGATGATGTCTACTTCCTGGTAATACTTAAGCAGAGAGGTGGTTGGAAGTCCCTAAACTCTTCAACTCAAGAATGCATGTAGCTACAGCCTTTTCAGTACCCGCCCATCTACTTTCTGGTTGTCTCCACTCACTGACAAGCTCCTCAAATTGATCTCTAGTTAGGTGTGAAAGGCCCCTGACACCACTGAACCAGTCCCCAAGAGTCTAGACAAAATCCTAACAGCCCCGTAGAATAAACCCTTGTGGACAAAGGGAGTTCCTGTGGATGCCATGGTGGTAGTGGCGGCCACTAAAAAGGAACTAGCAGAAGAGAGTTCCTCTATCCATCCCCCCAGCAAGGGTCAAGGATGATGGCTAGATTTGGGAACAAGTTTATGCTTCATTGACTTTTGCTCTGTGGTCTTTGAATTACCTGGCACATTTTACTAGATTGCAGAGAGATCTGGTAAAGGAGCTGTCAGATGCTCTCTCAGGAGCTGTTTCTGAGGAAGTATGAGAATCAGTCACCTCTCGGTTGGTGCCCTGACTTCCATTTCCAGTTCTTCCATGAGGCTCATTTCACATGTAGCCGATGGAACGATGAGAGCAACAGGTTCAGACATTTCCATTAGGAGGCGTGCCTGGATGCATTTGTGCAGTTTTGAGGAGCCCTTCAAGTCTTTTTTTTTTTTTGTTAGTGCACCTTTGGACAGCTCTTCCCTTTTTGGCCCAGCTGTTGCAGACACTTTAACTAGGTGTGAGAAGGATGGGGAAAAAATCCTTTCTGCCATAGGATTACGCTTTTCCATTCCTCAAAGGACCATCTCTAGGAACCAATGAGGAGTGGGCAAAATGTGGTTCAGGAAATCCCAAGGGTCTTCCCACACTACACCTGGGGAAGATTCCCCTAGGGGCAGAGGGGGAACAATAATGGAAGACACTGCCCTCGTGATAGAGATGGCCCACAGCATCAGGGTTTCAGGGATGCCATCTTCGAGAAACCCTTCCAGCGCTCCTGAATGGAGGCCCGATTATCCACCTCTGGATGCAATTGGGGGTTGCTTATCCCTGCATCTAAAAGCCTGGCAAGAAATCACCTCCAACACTTGAGTGCAGAGGATCATTTCCAGAGGCTGTAAATAATTCCCTTTTCCCTTCCTCCTTTCCGTGCAAAGAAATTCCCCGAAGTTCCACCCAGTCAGAGGGTCAAGCAGCCATTTAAATTCAAAAGCTGCTAGAAGAGAGTCATCCAATAAGTCCCACCAGACCAGAGACAATCCTGATTTTACTCAGGATTCTTTTTAGTGCCAAAAAAGACCATGGATTGGAGACCAATTTTGGATCTCAACTAACTGACTAAATCTGTTCAAAAAACAAAATTCTGGACTGTCACGGTTCAGTCCATTCTTCCGTTTTTATGAAGAAGTGACTGGATGTGCTGTGTACATCTTCAGGATGCGTACCACCACATAAAGATAGACAGACACTAGAAAAGATTTCTTCGCTCACAGCTGGGAGCCCGTCATTACCAATTCAGAGCTCTGCCTTTTGGTTTGGTCTCTCCACAGCCCCCATAGTGCTCACCAAAGGCATGGCAGTAGTAGCAAAGACTGTGAGGATTCTGAGTGTTTCCATATGTCTACGACTGGCTCATTTCCGCTACTACCAGCCAACTACTACTAACAGCATAACAGGAAGTTTTGCAAGTATGCAACCATCTAGGCATCACAATAAAAATTCCCATTTTTTTGTATGTAATTTACTCCTACCCTTTTCTAAAGATTTCATTTTCAGTTGTTTTATCTCTGTTACTATATTCACTACTTCTGGTACAGTTGGTTTAGACTTTGATTTCCATTTTCTAGTAATTGCTTTTTGGCAGCCACCATAATTACACTCAGCAAGGCCTTAATATAGCTAGGCAATTCTGATTCTATATCATAACTCAAAAAAATCATTTCATTAGTTGCACCAGTTTCCCTCAGTATCACTGACAGAGCAGTCCACGGTATATCTTTAAAGTCTGCCAGCTCATTACACTCCCAGAAAATGTTTCCAGTATCCTCTTTCCTCCCCATCACACCTCCAGCACTTGCTGTCTGTCTGAGGAAAAATTCTTTGTAGTCTAGTTGTGGTATAAAAATACCTACATAAACACTACCAAACAAAGATCCTAAATTTTCTAGACTTTGTTATGCAAATTTTGGAGACCTACATATATCCCCCTTGTTTCTTTGTGAGTTGCTTATTCAGTCTCTCCCAATCATTTTTAACTTCCTCTGGTTGATTCTTATAGTTATCATGCAATATTTTGTATGTTCTACTAGTTATTCCTTTTTTAATGGCAGCTTCTCTTCTAGAGTCTACTAAAAAGTATACTAGTGCTGGTCTTTCACTTATGATCCCCCTATTTATTTATCTTTGGGAAAGGCAGTCTGTAGCCTGCAGTTCAGATCAGTTCTTGGCCTCTTCCCATTCCTTTACGTTTTTCTCTCTTATTATTTGCTCCCAATGCCTTGGTTCTTTTGGCAGTTTTCTCCAATAAATTCTGTCCCCATCTTGCCTATTGTCTGCATAACAAATTGCAGTCATCCCTATCAGCAGAATCTCCTTTCCCGTGTTGACTTAGTTATTAGATTACTTTCTGCGACTTTGAATATAATATTCAGAATGGTTATTGTTAATTTCCTTAAGGATCTGCATTCAAAATCCCATTCTCTCCTTGTTTTTTGAGCTTCCCTCCGTTTCATCATCATCATCCCTTTCCACTTTGAATTATAGATCTGATGTCAATTTTCATTCATTCCTCAACAGTTGGGTTTGGATCTGACCCTCAGATTCGACTCTGCTGTTATTTTCAGCTCGTGGCCACTGACAAATTCTTGAGCTTCTCCCTTACCCATAATGCTCCATCCCCTAACATACCTCAGATCTCATTTGCTGCTTTCGCGTTCGGACGTGGTCGCTGTGAGTTCTTGAGCTTAGTGTTCAGAATTAGAGAGAAGTCATTATATTAATAAATTATTTTTTCAGTAGCTAATTACTTTCTCTAGTAGTTTATATATTTCTTCTCTTAATACACTAGTGTAATTCTTTTTACCATTGCTGGCATTTTTTTTCTTTAGCTATCCCCTTTTGCATGCTACTATAGTCTTCAATACCATTGTTGGTATCTCCTTTCCTTTTTCTTTTCTATCTGCAAAAAAAAAAAAATGTTTTTTTTTTCTCTTTTTCTCCTGCCTATAAAAATGTCTGAAAAACATCTGTTTTTAAAAAGTCTCAGAAGTGTGGTGATAAGTTAGCCCTCTCTGACGCTCATGCCTTGTGCATTTGTCTAAGTTCTGAGCATCTTCAAAAGATTGTGATTTATGTCATCATCATCATCTTTCGGTTATTCCCATTAGAGGTCGCCACAGTGGCTCGTCCGTTTCCATTTCCTCCTGTCCTCTGCATCTTGCTCTGTCACACCAACCACCTGCATGTCCTCTCTCACCACATCCATAAACCTTATCTTAGGCCTTCCTCTTTTCCTGTTACCTGGTCGCGTCATCCTTAGCATCTTTTTCCCAATATACTAAGCATCCCTCCTCAGCACATGTCCAAACCAACGTTATCTTGCCTCTCTGGCTTTGTCTCCAAACCTTCCAACCCGGGATGACCCTCTAATATACTTATTCCTAATCCTGTCCACCCTCGTCACACCCCGTGCAAATCTTAACATCTTTAACTTTGCCACATCCAGCTCTAACTCCTGCCTTTTTGTCCGTGCCACTGTCTCCAACCCATATAACATAGCTGGTCTCGCTACCCTCTTGTAGACCTTCCCTTTCACTCTTACTGGTACTCGTCTGTCACAAATCACTCCTGACACTCTTATCCACCCACTCCATCCTGCCAGTACTCTCTTCTTCACCTCTCTTCCACACTCACCATTACTCTGAACTATTGACCCCAAGTATTTAAATTCATCCACCTTCGCCACCTCTACTCCTTGCATCCTCACCATTCCTCTATCCTCCCTCTCATTCACACCCACATATTCTGTCTTAATCCTGCTGACCTTCATTCCTCTTCTCTCTAGAGCATATCTCCATCTCTCCAGGGTCTCCTCCACCTGTTCCCTACTCTCACTACAGATCACAATGTCATCTGCAAACATCATTGTCCATGGGGACTCCTGTCTGATCTTGTCTGTCAACCTGTCCATCACCATTGCAAATAAGAAAGGGCTCAGAGCTGATCCTTGATGTAATTCCACCTCCACCTTAAACGCATCCATCACTCCCACCGCAGACCTCACCGCTGTCACACTACCATCGTACATATCTTGTACCATTCTTCCATACCTCTCTGACACTCCCGACTTCCTCATACAATACCACAACTCTTCTCTAGGCACCCTGTCATATGCTTTCTCTAAGTCTACAAAAACACAATGCAACTCCTTTTGACCTTCTCTGTACTTCTCCATCAACACTCTCAGAGCAAACATTGCATCCGTAATGCTCTTTCCCGGCATGAAACCATACTGCTGATCTCTAATCATCATGTCCCTTCTTAACCTAGCTTCAACTACTCTTTCCCATAACTTCATGCTGTGACTGATCAGTTTAATCCCTTTGTAGTTACTACAGCTCTGCACATCACCTTTATTCATAAAAATCCGTACCAAAACACTTTTTCTCCATTCCTCAGGCATCCTCTCACTTTCCAAAATTTCATTAAACAATCTGGTTAAAAACCTTCACTGTCATTTCACCTAAACACCTCCATGCTTCTACAGGTATGTCATCTGGACCAACAGCCTTTCCATTCTTCATCCTCCTCATAGCTATCCTCACTTCCTCCATGCTGATCATTGCATTTCATGATTCACTATCCCCACATCATCCAACCTTCTATTCCTCTCATTCTCTTCATTCATCAGCCCCTCAAAGTACTCTTTCCATCTGCTCAACACACACTCCTCACTTGTAAGTATGTTTCCCTCATTATGCTTTATCACCTTTACCTGCTGCACATCTTTCCTAGCTCGGTCCCTCTGTCTAGCCAATTGGTACATAGTGTACAACCTTTCATACAACTCTTCATATGCCTTATCCTTCGCCACCTCTCTCTTTGCCATGCACCTCATCTCCTTATACTCCTGTCTACTTTCTTCATCTCTCTGACAGTTCCACTTCTTCTTTGCCAACCTCTTTCTCTGTATGCTCTACTGTACTTCCTCATTCAACCACCATGTCTCCTTGTCGTCCTTCCTCTGTCTAGATGTCATACCAAGCACCTTTCTAGCCGTCTCCCTTAATAGCTCTGCTGTAGTTACCCAGCTATTTGGTAACTCTTCACTGCCACCCAGTGTAAATCTTTTAAACCACAGGCCATTGTGGATGTAAGAACAAGCTGATTTTAAAAGGCTTACTTCTTAGAAACCTTCTTAGAAGCTTTCTTTAGGGTCAACCCCCCCCCCCCAAACTTTGTCTAAGAAACAGTCCAGAAAGCCTTCGGATCTATCAGGCTCCTCCACTCCTTCCTCAGATCCAATGGCGGAGCCTCCAAGGAAGAAACATAAAAAGCTGGATCCGAAGACTGCTCCTTCTACCGATGTCTGCGTCAGACATGAAATCTGCTTCCTCAGATCCTGGAATATTAGATCTGAAGCCTTTTCCTAGGACCAGATATTCTCCCTCCATTGATCTGGTACCCTCTCTGGTTCTGTCTCCATATTTAGAGTCTCATTGGCATTCCTGTTCTCTCTGTGTGGCCTCATCATCTTGTTTTTCCAGAAGTCAGTTTGAAACCGAAGTGGATAGAAGGTGAGGAAGTTTCTCTCAGTGCAGATTCAGAGGAGTTCTTCCGGCTCCTAGCCCTTTGTCAGGAAGCCCTCCACAGTTTTACACCAACAATCTATGCTCCTCCTCTGATCTGACTCTTAGTTTTGGAGCCTTTGAATCAGAGAATTTTTGGGACCATTTGGGTTAGATGTGAAATCACAGTATCTTCAGTGTGAGGGCTTCTTTGAATGCACCAGCTCCGAGCCGGACAGCTCTCGAAGCAGAAGTATCTGTCAGACCCAAGGTGTTTGAGTTGACTCCAGAATTATCAGAGCCATCTCTTCCCCTCGGAGCTTCTGTATTGGACAGCTCAGCTCTGACCTCTGCCTCAGGTGGATTGCCTTCGAGGCAGGGGGAACTAATGGGGCAGAAGCTTGGCTTCTTGGCTCCATCAGCTTTCTTCTCCCCAGGGCGTTTCACTGTTGATGTAGTGGAGAGAGTTTTTTTTTTTTTGCTTCTACAGGATGGACTGTTCCTCCTCCTTCAGATCTCTCCTCTGGATTCCACCTGTCTCTGTGCCTTGAGCCTCATTGCTCTACTGCTCTGGGACAACCAACCCAAAGTCTCCAAGCTACTCAGGGTATTACCATTTCTTCCTATACTTCTCTGGAGCACCCCACCAAAGAAGTCCCTAGGAAGAGAAAGTGTAATAGTAGGCACTTAGACTCCCCTCAGAAGTCAACTCAGTCCCTGAAGATACCGATTTTGATGAAGGGAAAGTGCCCCCAATATCACTACCCATTGACGTCTCATTTGGAGACATCCTAGAGGTGGTTGGTCTACTGATAACCCTTCCCAAGAGGATTCAGTATTCCTGGAGGCCTTTGGATCTGGCCCGACTACCTCTTGGGTGACTTCGCCCACTGACAAGCCCATTGACTTGATCTCTAAGTGGGTGTGGAAGGAACCAGACATGGTTGAGCTGATCCCTAAGAGACCAGACCGGATTTTGGCACCGCCTCAAGGAAAGGAATTTTTGAGGAAGAGAGTACCGATAGATGCCATGTTCATAGCAGTGGCCACCAAGAAGGAACTCACGGAACAGAGTTTTGCTGTCCTCACCCCCCCCCCCCCCACAGGGAATTGGACAGATTTGGGAGGCGTGTTTATGCTTCAGCAACATTTGTACTCAGATTACTAAATTACTTGGGACACCACTAGATTGCAGAGGAATTTGATTAAGGAACTCTCCAAAACCCTCACAAAGACCAGTACTTCTGAGGCTCAGGTTCAGGTTTCTGTGGCTTCACAGTTGGCTACCCTACAGTCAATTACTAATTCGTCCATGAGGCTCACTTCACATTTGGCTGAAAGTACCTCAAGGGCTGTGGGTTCAAGCAACTCCATTAAGTAGGAGTGCATGGATGTGCTTGCATGACGTTGCAGAGTCCTTCAAATCTTTCTTTCTCAGTACACCTTTTGATGGAACCTCTTTGGCCGTAAGGTAAAAGACCCACTGTGCAGGTCAAACAAAATAGAAAAACCCTCTCTGTAGTGGGAATACATTTTTCGACCCTTCGAAGATCTTTTTTCCAGGAATCAACGAGGAGGTTGGAAAATATGGTTCAGAAAGTCCCAGGTTCCTTTCCAAGATCCACATGGAGATAGTTCCCCTAGGGGAAGAGCTCGAATGGAAGATGGCCGCCCATGTGGCAGAGGAGGCCTACAAAACCAGGAGTCCAGAGATTCTTTCTCCAACAGACTCTACCAACACTCCTGAAAGGAGGCTCGATTTGTTCACCTGTCGAAGCATTCAGGGGTTGTTTATCCCTGAACCAAAGAGCCTGGCTAGACATTAAAAAGATACGTGGGTCCAGAGGATTATTTCCATATGTTATATAATTCCCTTTTCTCTACCCCCCCCCCCAACAGTAAACAAAATTCCTGATGTTCCACACAGTCAGAGGAAAACAGCAGCTATAGAAATAAAAAAGCTGCTAGAGAAAAGGGTCATCCAGGATGTCCCTGCAGACCAGGAAGAATCTGGAACTTAAAGATTATTTTTAGTGCCAAAAAAATAACGGACTGGACACTAATTTTGGATCTCAGCAATCTGAACAAATCAGTTTAGTATACCAAGTTCTGGATAGTCGCAATTCAGTCCATTTTGCCTTTTCTGCACAAGGATGACTGGATGTGCCTCAGTAGATCTTCAGATGTGTACTGTCACATAAAAATGAACCCGAGATCCAGGAGATTCCTATGCTTCTGGCTAGGAGACGGTCATTACCGGTTCAGAGCTCTGCCCTTTGCCCTTACCACAGCCCCCAGGGTGTTCACCAAATGCATGGCAGTAGTAACAGCTCACTTGAGACTGCAGGAATTCTGAGTGCTTCAGTACTTTGACAGCTGGCTCATAACTGCTCCGAACAGGCATCTACTGATAAAAATTCGAGACCAGATACTCCAGACATGCTCCCTTCTGGCGTTTACAGTAAATTACAACAAATCTCAGTTAGACCCATCTCAGACATTTGAATTCATTGTAGCAAATTTCAACACAGTAACCCTGACAAACCTGTCTTCCTTTTCCAGGAGTACAGACTATCCAATTCCAGGTCGGAACAATAGTCCAAAATTCCTCACTGTCAGCCATGTTAATCCTGCAAGCCTTGGGATCAATGTCTGCAGCAATAATTGCAGTTCCTCTAGGAAGATTACATAGGAGGATCCTGCAGTGGATGTTAATAACACAGTGGTCCATTCTACACCAGTTTGTCCTCCCAGATCAAAATTACACAGGAATGCAAAAAATATCTCTGGTGGATTTGCTCAGATCAAGTTCTGCAAGCCCATCCTTTCATTATTCTTCAGCCCAAGGCCGTAGTGACCACAGACACTTCTAATATTGGGTGGGGTAGGGCATTTCTTGGGAAAACAGTGCAAGGCTCATGGTTTTCCAAAGAAGCCAACATGCATATCAATGTCCTGGAAATGAGAGCAGTACTCCTAGCATTGCAAGTCTTTCAGGACTCTCTCCCTTTCTGGACAGTTGTGATTCAGGCAGACAATATGTGTGTAGTTTGGTACATCAACAAACAATGAGGAACCAGATGTTAACCCCTTGTGTTGAGAAGCTGTCAGAGTTTGGGAATGGGCGATCTCTTCCAACTGATTTCTGATAGCAACGCACATCCTGGGGAAATCCAGCATGATATTGGACAAGTTGAACAGGATTTTGCTACCTCACGAATGGTCTCTCAACAAGAAGTGGCAGAAATGATTTTTCACTAGTGGGGCCAGCCAATGCTGCAGCCTATTTGCATCTCCCCTGAACAGCAAGTGCAGCAGATTCTTTGCCCTAATCCACCTGCCAGGGGAGTCACAGAGAGATGCTTTGCTACACGATTAGCTCTCCCTTGCTTATGCTTATCCCTCAACTCCCCTAATCCCCAAATTTCTAGAGAAAGCATCCCAGTTGAAAAGCAAGGTCATCCTCATTGCCCCTTACTGGCATCGACAAATTTGGTTCCCCTTCGTTTGGTCTCCTCTAGTCTATCCTTGTCGGAGTCTGGATCCAATTCCAGACCTTCTGTTTCACCAGGCAGGCATGATTCACTTGAATATCTCAAACCTAAAACTTGACCACATGTTTTCTCCGCTTCCATTGATAGCCAGGCAGCATATGCTGTCTTCCCCTGTACGTCATATTCTTCTGTCTTCCCACAAAGCTTCCACAAGAAAACTTTACAGAAGTAAATGGAAGAAATTTGTTTTTTGGGCTCAGCAGAAGCATATTGACCCTTTTTCAGCACCAGTGCAGTGTCCTTGAATTGTTAGCGACAGTTTTCAAAGGCGGAGCCAGCTCCTCAACTGTTAGGGTGCACCTAGCTGCCGTTTCTAATTTTCACTTTGGAATTGAAAACTTTTCCTTGGCTTCATATAAACTTTGGAAAGCTTTTTTGAGAGGTAGTCTTCTTTTGAGACTCCCCTTATAAGGATTTATCTCTGCCATGGAACTTAAATTTGGCATTACAGACCTTAATTCATTCACCTTTCAATCCAGCAGCTAAATACAAATAAATTTTTTTGTTAAAACAACAAAAAAGGCCAGTAAAAAATGAAAATATTTATTTTACAAACTCTAGCACCGCAGCAAATCGCATGCCTTCAAGGAGTATCAACACCAAACTGACTCACATCTTGTATATTACACAGAAGAACTATGAAACATTTAAGTAATTAGACTAATTTAATTAATCAAATTAAAAGTTTCCAAGTGCATTCTACACTTAAACCACTTGGGGTCAGTGTGTTATACTTGAAAATAAAAACAGATTGCTTGTAAAGCAACTTTTTCTCAACTTCAAAACATTCAAAACCCTGAGTTATTTGTTCTAAAATAGTGCATCTTAGAAAACTAGGATTGCTATCATAACAAGATCTAAAATGAACAGCTAAAGGACTATTTTCCTTCATGTTTCTTCTATCTCTTTTATGTGTTCCTGTAATCTAATTTTAAAGGGTCTCTTACTTCCCGTGTGTAAAACAGGTCACAGTAACATGTTAGAGTTAACATTTTTGACCTGGAAAACTATATATCTGATGTTGTCAATCTTCACATACTCCTTGACTGTGGGCACGGTTCCGAGCCTTGGAAATGACTTGTCTGTTATTCCAGCTGGCGCCTTCCTAAAACTCTCGAGCTAAGCACTACCCATAATGTTCCTCACAAAATCACCTTGGATATCATTGACCTGCTTCATGGTTCCAGATGCATTCTCTCATCTGAGCTCTCGAGCGACAACAATAACTTTATGAAACTGTAAGTTTGACCTTTTTTTCTTAAATCTACTTTCCCTTTCCATTTCTACTACCCGGTCCTATTTTAAATAGTGTATCTTTTGTCTGATCTTTTTCTTAAATCTACTGTTTGGGTAATCTCGCACATACCATCATTGGTACCTTTTCTCTTTACCTTATCGTTTTTTCTTAAGTACCATTGTTGGTACTTCCTTAATGCCTTTCATGGATATATATATATATATATATATATATATATATATATATATATATATATATATATATATATATATATATATATATCTATATATATATGTATCTATATATATATATATCTATATATATATATATATATATATATATATATATATATATATATATATATATATATATATATATATATATATATATATATATATATATATATATAGATATATATATATATCTGGATCTACGTTTTTAAATCAAAAGTATGGTTCATCAAACCGTACTTCCTCGAACTTACATCCACGAAAGTGCATTCCATCGAAAAATGCACTTTTGCGGAATAAAATAACAAAAACTAACTAAAAAAGTAAAGTAACACACTAAATAGTGTTATGCAGGGGGGCAAGCCCCCCTGCACCCCCATGTGGGGGGCTGCGCCCTCCACAACCCCCTATTTTAATATTCTCACTCTGAGATCGTACTACAGTGGGGAAAAGGAAGTATTCCCTTACCCCCACTATACTACGATCTCAACAAAACTTTCCTTAATTGTACATCAGCAGTATATGTTGATGTACAAGTAATGCAACATGCAAACTGCATGTTTTCCTTTTTATTTGTTTACTTTAGTAAAAGTACATGTTCGACAAAATGCACTTTAGCTAAAGTAATTTCGTCAAAGTATGGTTCGATGAACCATACTGTCGGTAAAATAAATCGGACATATATATATATATATATATATATATATATATATATATATATATATATATACACACACACACACACACACATTTATATATATATATATATATATATATATATATATATAAAAACACACATCTATAATTTTTCTTGCCTCTCGGTGCATAAGTGTGTATGAGTGGCCATTTTTGTCATGACAGACAAGCCTGTTAAAGGAGCTTCTGGCTTCAAAAGGTGCCAGAAATGTGACAGGAAACTTCCTAATTCAGACGGACACACTCTGTGTCTATTGTTTAGGAGTAGTACATTTACAAGAGTACTGTGCAGTTTGCCACAGTTTTCACCATAAGGCTTTAATTGACTGTAGAAATAAGCTTTTTCTGAAAGGTTGTCTTAAATCTGACTTTGACAAGACCTTATCTGGTCCCAAAACAGAGTCAAATTCACCTTCTTCTTCCTCAAATAAGACAAAGAAGTCAGTCAGTTCCAACACATTCTTTGGAATTGCCAAGTAAAATGGCTAAGGCTCCCACGGTTCCTAGAGTTCCTTTGGAACTGGTGGGTCAAGTGACTCAATCTTCGGTAGCTTCAGTACCTGTTTCTGAACCAACGTCATTGGCGCTGATGCCATTGGTGCCTTTTTCTGCACCGACTACTTCGGCACCGATATCAGTTACAGACTTAGCTTCTTCTTTGATGCCGACCATAACCACAGAAACAAAGGGATTTTCATTTAAAACTTTACCATGCACCAGATATTCACCTACAGTGGATCCTTTTGTGGACAATCCTCCCAGTCCTATTTTGGAGAAACGTCCACCCAAATCTCCTTCAGTCTCTTCAGGCAGATCCACCAAAAGTCTTAACTGAATCCACTATCATGAGACTGGTGAATCAGCTTCTTGCAGCAAGGGGATTGGCTCCTTCCATTGTTCCTAGCAGTGCTAGCTCTGGAATCTTACCTTCTTCCACTCCAGCAGAGCTTTGAAAGCCCCTGATACCGACCTTCCCAGCTTCGACTGTTTTGGTGCCAATCAGAGCTTCTTCTCCGGCATCGATAGCTACCCTGAGTTCTTCGGGTTTGTCAGATCTGGAGACGACCTGGAGTTGGGGCTTCGTTGCTGGTTCCAAGGGACAGGATTTGACTTCAATCCTTTTGGAGCCCTCAGTGTCCCTCGGTACTTCGGCATTTGTAAGCTCGACTCTGGCTTTGGAGGCGGCCTTCTAGGTGTGGAGTGGGATCACTGTTCCTGGCTCCCATCCCTGTATGGTGGGGGGGCTGCGTTCAAGCCATGGAGATGGCCTTGTCCATTGTGGGCAAACAGTCTATGCCCCCTTGTTGGACCAAACATCTTGTCTTTCCTCCCGACAGGAGCTTCCACCAGCTTCTTTCCTGGGACAGAGGGCACAAAAGACTCTTAATCATACCACAGTGGTTATGTCTTCTTCATATACCTTTCAGAAACATCTCACCGAAGAGAGTGCCGGAGGAAGCACTTGGACTTTTTGGAAGAGTCCTACACAGAAGATATCGATTTTGATGAGGAGGAGGATTCCCCTAAGTCACCCCCTGAAGATGTTTCCTTCGGGGACGTCTTAGAGATCCTTAAACAGAAGGGTGGCTGGACTTCCCTCCAGCCTTCCTTGGAGGAATCAGTATACCTAGAGGCTTTTCCTGCCCAGCCATCTAGATCTTGGATCTCTCTGCCCACTGATGATCGCATTAAGTTGATTGCACAGTGGGCTTGGAAGTTACCTGATTCTATCGAGCCGATTCCAAATTGACCAGACCATATCCTTTCAGCCCCTCAGGATCAGTAACACTAGGCTAAGGGGATTCCTCTGGACACCATGGTGGTAGCAGCAGCCAAAAAGAAGGAACTTGCTGACGAAAGTCCCACTATCCATCCTCTTAACAAAGTCTAGGACAGTGGATTGGTTTGGGAAGTGCATATATGCTTCATCAAGCTTCGCTCTCAGGTCCTTGAATTACATGGCACATTTTACTAAACTTCAAAAAGATCTGATTAAAGAGCGATCTGATACTCTTACACAAGCAGTAGCTGAAGGAGTTCAAGACAAAGTGGCTTCTCAGCTTACCTTCCTTGAATCCATTTCCAACTCATCCATGAGGCTATAATTGCACATACTGCTGAAGGGGCAACGAGGGTAGCAGGTTCAGGTGTAGCCATCAGGAGACATGCCTGGATGTGCTTATGTGATTTCGCTGAACCATTTAAGTCTTCTTTCGTCATCGGCTAAGGATAACTATGGACAAATGGGTGCAGAGTATTATAACTAGAGGTTGTGGTATCCCTTTTTCAAGAGATCCGAAAAGGCTAAGAAGAACTCCAGACATTCCAGCCAGTCACAGATATGCAGCAGTCTTAGAAATTCAAAAACTGCTCCACAAAAAAGTCATCCAAGCAATCCCACCAGACCAGAGAGGGTCTGGGATTTACTCAAGAGTCTTTTTAGTACCAAAGAGAACAGGGAACTGGAGTCCAGTTTTGGAGCTTAGTCAGTTGAACAGATCACTTCAGCAAACCAAATTCTGGATGGTCTTGGTTCAGTCTATACTTCCATTCCTGGAAAAACACAGATGAATGTGCTCAGTAGATCTTCAGGATGTATATAAAAATGGACAAGCGGTCCAAAAGGTTTCTGTGTTTCTGGCTGGGATCCAGTCACTGTCAGATTAGGGCACTGCCCTTTGGTCTCACCACAGCTCCCAGGGTGTTCACCAAATGCATAGCAGTAGTAGCAGCTCACCTCAGATTGCTAGGATTCGGAGTTTTTTCATATCTAGATGACTGGCTCCTTACCGTTCCCACCAGGAGTGAACTCGTAAAGGCACAAGATTATACTTTTCTCCTTTGTTCCAACTTAGGAATCACTATAAACTATGAAAAATCCCATTTAGAACCATCTCAGCAGTTGGAATTCATTGGAGCTATGCTCAATACAATCACCGGAATTGCATCTCTTCCCATAGAAAGACTATAGAGGATAAGATCATAAGTCAGCCAGATCATTCACAGCAAGAAAGTAACAGCAAGGCTCCTTCTACAAATTCTAGGGGCAATGACAGCTTCTATCACTCTAGTCCATCTGGCGAGATATCACATGCAAATTCTTCAATGGCAACTGGGGTCCCAGTGGTCCTTTCTGAATCAGCCAGTGTCTCATCTCGTTATGATCACCAGTCGATGCAAGGACGACCTGAGTTGGTGGCTTCACTCCAGTGAAATCTAGTCAGGCCGTCCTTTTGTCCCTCTTCTACCTCAAGCAATAGTGACCACTGACATGTCCCAGATATGGTGTAGGGGGGCATTATCTGGGAAAGACAGTCCAAGTCCACTTGGTCCTTGCTGGAGGCCAATTTGCATATCAACGTTCTAGAGATGAGGGCAGTGCTGTTAGCGTTGCAAGCATTTCAAGAAACCCTCCCATTGGGAACAATTGCGATTGAAACAGAGAATGTCAGTTGTCTGGTACATCAACATGCAAGGGGGGAATCAGATCTTATTCTCCTTGTTGAGAAGTGCTCAGAGTACGACAATGGGCACTGTCTTCTGACCGCTTTTTAGTAGCAATTCACATTCCAGGGAACTCCACTGTAATCATGGAAAATTGAGCAGAACCATCCTTATGACTCACGAGTGTTCTCACAAACCAGTGGTGGCAGAAAAGATATTCTGCCACTGATGTTAAACTTGGTGCGATCTGTTCGCGTCCCCTCTGAACAAGTGCAGCAGTTACTTTGCCCTAATCCCCCCCATGGAGTCACCCAGAGACGCTCTCCTTCATGATTGGCCCTCTGGTCTATTGTACACCTTTCCCCATATTCGTCTTAATATGCCATTTTCTAAAGAAAGCCAACAGGTTGAAGAACAGAATAATTCTCATTGCTTCATTCTGACCTCAACAGGTCTGGTTCCCTTCCTTTGACCTCATCTGCTTTGGAAACCCTGGATACTGGACCCAGGTCTAGATCTATTGTCCCACCCACAGTGGCTGGTTCATCCAAATCTTCAACATCACAAGCTCAGTGCATGGCTTCTCTAGTTCCCATTATTGCCAGGCATTCTTCTCTGACCTCCCTGGTCCAATGCATCTTTCTAGCCCACCGCAAACCTTCAACAAGAAAATTGTACCTTAGCAAGTGGCTAAAGTTTACTAAGTGGTCGTTAGACTCTAATCTTGACCCATATTCTGCGCCTACTGATAGAGTTCTGGAGTGTTTGACTTTACTCTTTGAAACAGGAACATCAGCTTCTACTATTCGAGTGCATCCTGCTGCGATCTCTAACTTTTATATTGGTTTAAGTGGTTCTTCCCTTATATACCATAAACTTTGCAAAGCCTTTTTGGAAGGAACCTTAATGCTCAGACCTGTATATAAAGAACCCTCCGAGCAATGGGATTACAATCTGGTACTTGCAGTCTCTTATTTGTTATCCTTTCAAACCTTCTGCCAGTTATGACTTGGACGTTTTTGTTGTGGAAAACTTTATTCTTGAGCTCTCACTTCTGCTCGAAGAATATCTGAAATTCAGGCCTTATCCTGCAAACTTCCTTATCTAATCTTTCATAAGGACAGGGTCTCCCTGCAAACAAATCCATCCTTCCTACCAAAAGTGGTCTCTTGAGTCAAATGTCAATCAGACTGTACAACTCCCAGTCTTTTTTCCTAACTTCTCCAATAAAAGGAAGTACTACTTAAATGTGCACAGACAATTGCATTTCCATCTTCAATAGAACAAAGGAAATCAGAAAGTCTGATCAGCTATTTATTTCCTTTTCTTCAGTCACTTTGGGAAGCCCAGTCTCTAAAGTTACTCTAGCTAAATGACTTTGAGACCGTATCACTTTTGTCTGTAGCAAAAAGGGAGTGCACCTACCAGGACCTGTAAAAACCCATTCAACTAGAGCAATAGGAGTTTCTGCAGTTTTTCATGCCAGAGCTTCTTTAGATGATATTGATGCAATGACGACATGGGCATCTCTTCATACATTTATTACACATTACAAGTTGGACCTGGTGTCTAGGGGACGTGCATCATTCAGCTTGATGGTGCTCCGGAATATTCTTCTTGTGAGACCTCCCAAGATTCAGGTGGCTAGGGACTCTGTCCCACAGTCAAGGATTACGTGAAAATTGACAACATCAGATAAAGAAGTTATGTCTTACCATAATATTCCATCTGTGTTGTCGATCTTCACGTAATCCTTGAAACCCCCCACACCCACACCCTGCCTTAGATCTATTGGTGGATCGGATCTCTCCAAAGATTGGCTTCCTTATAACGACACAAATATGGCCTCGGGCCTGTTATTTCTTGTCTGTCACTATTATTTGCAAACTCGATCTGAGGTGATTTTTGTGAGGAGCATTATGAGTAGAGCTTAGCTCGAGAGTTTTAGGAAGGCCTGAGCTGGAATAAAGTCTGTTCCTAGGTTCAGAACAGAGACCACAAGTCAAGGATTAGTGGAGATCGACAACACAGATGGAACATTATGTTAAGGCATTACTTCTTTTTTTGGTAGCCATCACCTCTGCTAGAAGACTGTCGGAACTTCTGGCATTGTTCTGTAGACCTGCTTACTTAGTAATTCATAAGGATAGGGTGGCTTTACAAACCAATTCTTCCTTCCTAAGGTGGTGTCAGAATCAAGCATCAATCAGTCTATTAATTTGCCAGTGTTCTTTCCAATTTTTACAAACAAAGGTGAATACTTTACCTTAGTTAACCTTAGCCAGATGGCTAAATGATTGTATATCCTTTGTCTTTAATAAATTGGGCCTTTCCTTACCAAAATCTTTGAGAGCCCATTCAACCAGGTCCATGGCAACGTCATCAGTATTTTTACCCAGGACTTCCATGGATGATACATGTGCAGCTGCGACTTCAGCTAATCCTTTGGCTCATCTGTGCTCATAATATCCTTCCATAGAGTCCTCCCAGGATTTCAGGTAGCTGGGGACTCTGGCCCATTTGTTGAAGAATGAATGAAAATTGACAACATTAGATAAAGTTATGTACTCACTATAATTTTCCATCTGTGTTCTCCATTGTCATTCTTCCTCAACTCCCCCTCCTTCTAACCTCCTGCCTTTGAACTAATGACTTCTGGAAGAGTGAGACCTTGTAAGGGAACCACTGATGTCCTTCTGTTCACTTGCTGCAGTTTTCTTAACATGGGGGATCTCCTGTCTGAAGGTGACCCGATGACAGTCAGTATACAGAAGATGTTCATTGTGTTTCACTGTTGCAGTCATTACACTTGGGTTATCCTGCTGGCAGGCTACCCACAGTTGGCCAGCTCCTGAGATTTACGAAAATATTTCAGCCGAAGTCTTCTTGAAAGCTAAGTACCCCGTTGGGGAAACTTTTCTTGCCTCAGACCGATGTCAGACAAAGTTAATAATTGCATTTCATGTAGGAAGCAAATACCGCATAAGGATTTCCACTCTTTCTGTATACCTTGCTTAGGCCCAGACCACGACATCTTGGCCTGCCGTTTTTGTGCTAGATTCAACAAGCGCACTATTAAGCGCCGGGCGGAGTTCGCCTTTCACTATTTTGGTAAAAAATTTAATTATATTATGTCGTTGGATACTCCGACTCCAGTTTTGAGTAAAAGACGCAAAGATAAGGACCGACATATGAGGTCCGCACCGACTACTGACACCACGCTAAGGCCGACTACCGGTTCTCCAGTTCTCAGCGAGGCGCCTACGCAGCCCCTAAGTACCGATGACACAACATTACCGGTGTCTTCAGTACCCGAGGTCGCAGGCTCCTCGGTCCCCATTCCTACTACAGATACCGACGCCACTCTTGGCGGGGAAGCTCAGAGTTTAGACAGGCCTGCCATTTCTCAAGGTGTCTTCAGGCCTTCCTCCCTCTCTATTAAAGCTTTCACTAAATCTAAAGCAGCCATGAAATCCAAAAAACAGGGACCTCAGACCCCCTCTCAAGGCCCCATGCCTAAAAAACAGATGCTCAAAATGGCTGAGGATTTGATTACTGTTATCAGTGGTTCTCAACCCCCCTCGGACAAAAGGCCCAGATTAGAGGAAGACTACCCTTCCTCAGATCAAGCCTCTATTACCTCTGAACATTCTGAGGACCAGGACTATACCTATTCTCCTTTTGAAGACTGATGCAGAGGAGTCTATTCCCTCGGTCTCCCCCCCTGAGGACTACTCTTTTGGGGAAACCCTACATACATTGAGGGAACACTTTCACTGGGAAGGCCAAGATTACTCAGATTCCAAGAAAAGGCTCAGGGATTTTTTCTTGCTCCCCCAGCATAGGCCCCTGGCTATCCCTCCTGTTTTAGATATATTGGATGATGTGTACACAGAAGCCAGCCTTAATCCAGATTCTTTACCTCCAGCTCCTGTTAAACCAGACAGGTATTACCTGGTTCCTGATTCACACCATTTCCTATACAAAAGCCATACTGCTGACCCAGAAACTATTTCACAGGGTCCCAAGGGAATTAAGGCCTCTACTGCTAAAAACCCATTACCTTCAGAGAGAGATTCCAGAGCTTTAGAAAGGTGGGGGGAAAAGGTGTACACCTCGGCCACTTTAACCATGAGGTCATTAAACTGTCAGTTCCATATGTTAAAGTATCAACAGTTTTTGTTATCTCAGTTGAAAAGCAAAATGACACAACCAGAACAACCAGATTTAAAGGAGTTGCAGGATTTGTTGCATGGTGCAGAGCAAGTGGGTAAACATTGCAGTGTGGTTTTGATGCTTTAGAGGCCTCATGTAGAGCTGCTGTTACGGGGTCTGTTATACGTAGACATGCTTGGCTCAAAGAGCAAGCCTTACCAGATCATGTCAAAGCTAAATTATTAGATGCACCTCTTCAAAAAGATGTATTGTTTGGTGTTAAAGCTGAGGAGGTACTAAAGAAAATGGAGGAAAAAGCGAAATCAATTCAAACAGTGAAAGATTTCCTGCAGGTACAACCTCCACGTTTCAGCAGAAACTGGCCTTCAAAAAATTGGTCCTTTCCAGCCACGGACAGACCTCAAAGGGGCAGATACAGTTGCCCAAGGGGTAGAGGGCAACCTCAAGGATCTTTCAGAGCCAGACAGTGGCAAGCACCAACCCCAAGAGGTGGAGAAGATAGATCACAGTCATTCAGAAAACAGACACAATGACTTCCCCCTTTACCTGCCAAGCAAAGCTTTAATGGCAGCACCTTTGGGCGGAAAACTGGCATTATTCTCAAAAAATTGGCATATTGTTACAAAAGACAAATGGATTCTGGACATTATAGACAGAGGCTGCAGGTTCCACTTTCACACCCTTCCAAAAATGAGAGGCATGCCAAACCTGCCACAAAATCAAAGGGCAGAGGCACAAAAACAAATTTCAGCTCTCATGGAAATGAAAGCGATTCAAGAGGTACCTGCAAAAGAACAAGGTCAAGGGTTTTATTCCAGACTATTCCTGGTACCAAGGAAAGATAAAGATTGGAGACCTATCTTAGACCTATCCATCCTAAACACATATTTACAGGTACCAAAATTCAAGATGCTCACATTACAGCAGCTACTTCCCATGCTGGGCAAGGAGTCTTGGCTGGTAACATTGGACCTCAAGGAGGCATACCTGCATGTCCCTATCAGACAAGATTGCAGAAGATACCTCAGATTTCTTGCAGGTTCAACCCGTTTTCAATTCTCTGCATTGCCCTTTGGCTTATCTACTGCACCCAGTGTGTTTACGAAATGCCTGGCATCAGTAATCACCTTCTGCAGACTTCAAGGAATACAAATATACCCATATCTGGACGATTGCCTGATCCAAGCGGACAGCAAGGACATACTTCTGAAACACCTGGCGTTTGTAATAAAAATGTTGAACTTTCTGGGATACACAGTCAACAAAAAGAAATCAAAACTAATACCCTCTCAACAAATAATTTTCCTGGGTGCCAGCTTGAATACAACCACCCAGATGGCCTACCTCACGCCAGACAAACAAGGGCAACTGTCTCAATACTTCAGCAAAATGGCAACCTTCACCAGGCTGACTGCAAGGAAAGTCCTGCAGGCTGTGGGATTCATGGCATCTTGCATCCTACTAATCACATGTGCAAAGCTGCATATGAGGAAACTTCAATGGTACCTAAAAAACTTATGGTCTCAACACAGCCACAGCTTGGAAACAATTATACCATTCATTCCATGCCTTCAAATGGAATTTCTGTAGTGGGCTCAAGCATGCCAAAGAAACATAGGTCTCCCTTTCTGCGTACCTCAAGCAACTCAAATCATCACAACAGACGCCTCAGACTATGCCTGGGGGGCACACATGACAAATCAGTGCATTCAGGGAAAATGGTCCCAAAAACAGAAGCACCTACACATCAACCAAAAGGAAATGCTAGCCGTGCAAAATGCTATTATGGCCTTTAAAGACCTACTGCATCCAGGCCAGCTATTGATAAGGACAGACAACACCACAGTGATGTGGTACATAAACAAACAGGGGGGAACTCATTCATACCCCCTGTGCAGGCAAGCCATGACCCTATGGAACACAGCACTGGAATTGCAAATTCAACTACAGGCACAATTACTGCCAGGGAAGGAAAACACACTGGCAGACAGCCTAAGCAGAAATATGACAGATCCACACGAATGGAAGTTGCATCCTCAAGTTTTCACAAAGATAACTCAGGCATGGGGACAGCCAGACATAGATCTCTTTGCTACCCACAGAAATTACCAATTGAAAAAATTTTGTTCAAGGACCTATCATCCTCAGGCCTGGAAAGTGGACGCCCTTTCTTTCATTTGGACAACGTTGACAGTCTATGCCTTTCCGCCTCTTCCTCTGCTTCCCAAAGTTCTATTAAAAGCCAGAGCAGAGAGGCCGAAAATGATTCTCATTGCTCCAGATTGGCCAAGACAACACTGGTATCCGCTCCTGAAGAGCCTGACACATTCCCCACCATGGATCCTACCTCTAGTCCCTCTTCTGTTGTCCCAGCACAACTTCAAGACTCTTCACAGCCAGCTCAAAACTCTAAATCTAGCTGCATGGAGAATTCCTTGATTTCCCAACAGACCCTCCTCTCCAAGGTGGTGCAGGATGTCATGTTGGAGGCCAGAAGACCTTCTACTAGAAAAGCCTACTCCACCAAATGGAAACGATTTTGTGCCTGGAATCAAGAAAAGGGCCAGAATCCTTGGGTAATAAATTTACCTCAAATTTTACAGTACCTAGCTGAGATGTTAAACAGTGGACTTTCCTTCTCCTCCATCAAAACCCACGCTTCAGCCATTTCTGCACAATACAACGCAGATCCTCCTTTATTCTCTCATCCTCTCTTAAGACAGTTCCTCAGAGGGGCAAAGAATATAAAACCCCCAAGGAAACCACCAGTCCCTGCTTGGGACCTCAACTTTGTATTGGAAAAACTGACCCTTCCTCCCTTCGAGCCAGCTGCTTCAACAGAACTACAATACTTGTCATGGAAAACAGCCTTCCTTCTGGCTATCACCTCAGCACGCAGGGTTTCGGAGCTACAGGCCCTCATGGCTGTGCAACCTTTCATCATTTTCCATCAGGACAGAGTTTCCTTACGAACCAACCCTACCTTTATGCCAAAGGTAGTATCCAGTGTAGCTTTGAATCAGACTATCCACTTGCCTACCTTTTATCCTAATCCGCAAAACAAAGGGGAAAGACTACTGCATTCCTTGGACATTCACAGACAACTTCGTTATTATTTGGACAGGACAAAGCCATTCAGGAAATCCGAGCAACTCTTTGTGTCCTATGCTACAGGTGCTCAAGGAAAGGCTATTTCCAAACAGACAATCTCAAAATGGATAGCCCACTGCATACGCTTTTGTTACTCATTTCATGGAAAACTATGCCTTCAAGCATCAGATCCCACTCCACCACGGCCACAGCTACCTCTGCAGCTTTCCTCAGGGAGGTTCCTACCAAGGACATTTTGGAAGCAGCCACTTGGAGTTCAGTGCACACTTTCTCCAAACACTATCACCTTCCACTATACTCTAAATCTAGAGCGGGATTTGCCACAGCAGTCTTGCAGGGCATCCTTGTTCCTCCTAGTTCCACTTAGTGCCTGCCACCCCTACTTAGCTTTGGGATTCTTCCCATCTGTAATGACTGCAGCTGTATGCACGATGAACATAGTACAGTTTTGTACCTACCATAAATGTAGATGTTCGAGTGCTCATACAGCTGCAGTCCAGGTTACTCCCCCTCCGTCCCCTCTTAGGACAGGCCTTATGACAAACACCTTCTCATACAACCTATTTAGGGTATTCTTTTATGGTGTATTTGCTTGCAACTACTGTTTTTTGATTATTCTATATTGCATGATTACATAAGTTTATGTTTTGCCTTCCTTCTGGGGGCACCTGACATCTGGGACAAGAAAAACTGAAGAAGATGGCGTCTGCTGCCTCTTTTATACCCCTGCCGCACTGACGTCAGGGAAGAAGCGACGACAACCGACGCCGGACCTAGACTTTGGAATTCGGCCGACCGAGGACCCGCCTGATGGCAGGATAACACATCTGTAATGACTGCAGCTGTATGAGCACTCGAACATCTACATTTATGGTAGGTACAAAACTGTACTTTGTGTACATACCTTCATCAAGCATTACCATTTGCCAATTTTCTCTAAATCCAGAGCTGGCTTTGCCACTGCAGTCTTGCAGGTCCTTATAGCTGGTCCTAATGCTATCTAATGTCCTCCTCCCATCCTTAGCTGTGGGAATCTACCCAAATGTGATGACTGCAACAGTGAAACATGAAGAACATAATACAGTTGTGTACGTGTACCATAAATGTAGATGTTCAAGTGTATTCACTGTTGCAGTCCTAGTTACCTTCCCTCCAGCCCCTTGACTTTTATTGGTTATACCTCTGTTCTTGCTTACTATGCTTAAAGCTTTTTGGTGTAGTTTCTTTTTTGTTGGAGGTGTAACCTTGTATATATAATTGCTTCCCATTATGGGGGCACCTGACATCTAGGGCAAGAAAAACTGATGTAATGGCATCAGCTGCATGCTTTATACCCCTGACTACCTGACGTCATGGAAGATGAGACAGCAACTGACGCAGGACCCAAGACTTTGATAATCAGGCTGACTAAGGGCTACTGCAAGCAGATAACCCAAATGTGATGACTGCAACAGTGAATACACTCGAACATCTACATTTATGGTAAGTGTACACAACTGCACTTTCTTGCTGGTTGGGTTTGGAGCTGATTCTCAGCTCCAACTCGGCCGATTTACTATAGCTCGAGAGCTTTTACTGGCTCGAGGCTACCCCTTATCCCAACATGCCTAGCAGTAGCTACCCAGATCTCGTTTGCCGCTTGCAGTGTCGTGATTGCTACTGCTTGCTCTGGCTAAGTACTTTGTGCTTTTTTGCTATTTATCACTAATTGTCTAATTTGTTGTGGGCAGGGTGACAGAGACACTTTCTCTGCTAGGCCCTTTCAGCACTCCTGAAGGGAGGCCTGGCTGTCCACCTCTGGAGGCAGTCTGGGGCAGACTATCACTGTACCCAGCAGCCTGGCAATCTATCACGAGAGAAACATGGGTACTGTCGGTAATATCCAGGGGTTACCAAATTCCCTTTTCTCAGTCCCCCCCCTCAAAAGACAAAGGTTCTATCCCAGATGTTCCACCCAGTCTTCGGGATCATGCAGTCTTAGAGGTTCAAAGATTGCTAGAAAAAAGAGCCACTCAGGAGGTCTTTGCAGACCAAATCAGATCCGGAGCTTACTCAAGGTTCTTTTTAGTTCCAAAAAAGACAGGGGACTGAAGACCCATTTTGGATCTCAGCTAACTAAACCAATCGGTAAAAAAAGACGAAGTTCCGGATGGTAACACTGCAGTCCATTCTTCCCTTCTTTGGTCAGGACAATTGGATGTGCTGCATAGATCTCCAAGACGCGTACTACCATATAAAAATGGGCAGGCAATCTAAGAGGTTCCTATGCTTCCGGCTGGGAGCCAGTCATTATTAGTTCAGTGCCCTTCCCTTTGGTCTCACCACAGCCCCCTGGGTGTTCACCAAGTGTATGGCAGTGGTCATGGCTCACCTACGGCGTCTGGGATTCCAGGTGTTTCCATATCTAGACTGGCTCCTCACTGCTACCATTGAGCATTAACTGATCAAAGCACAGGAAAACACAATCCAAACTTGTTCCCAGTTAGGCATCACCATAAACTACGAAAAGTCTACCTTGTTGCTTTGTCAGTCTATTACCTTGTTAGGGGCAGACTTGGATACAAGACACATGATAGAAAAACTGCCTCAAGGCATTGTCAACCATTCGGCAGCAAGTTTAGTTTCTCATAAAGAAGACCAGAGTTTAGGCAAGACAAGTTTTGCAAGTACTGGGCTCAATTGCTGCAGCAATTAGGCTAGTTCCTTTAGCATTGTTCCACATGCGATTCTACCAATGGCTTCTATTCGCTCAGTGGTCTTTCCAGGATTTGCCAATGTCGCACATGATCTTGATCATGGAATCTTGCAAAAAGGACCTACTATGGTGGCTTGTCTCCCCCCAGGTGACTCTGGGCAGACCCTTTCTAGACCCCCATCCGGTAGCCACCGTGACCATGGACGCTTCCCAGATAGGGTGGGAGGGGCATTATCTGGGATGGATTTCCAAGGAACATGGCAACCTCACGAGTACCATTTGTACATCAATGTCGTACAGATGAGAGCGGTGCTTCTGGTGTTGGAAGCACTTCAAGACTCTCTACCTACTGGGACCATTGCAATCCAGACAGACAATATGTCTGTGGTGTGGTACATCAACTAACAGGGTGGATACTGATCTTATCCCTTGTGTCGGGAGGTGCTTCAAGTATGGCGATGGGCAATGTTTTCCCAACGTTTTCTGATTGTGATGCACGTTCCTGGAAAATCCAGTGTGATAGCGGACAGGCTCAGCAGGGCTATCTTCATGCCTCACGAGTGGTCCCTGAAGCAGGAAGTTGCTGACTTGATTTTCCACAAATGGGGCCAACCATGCTGCGATCTTTTTGCCACTCCTCTAAACAACAAATGCAGCAGCTACTGCGCCCTAGTTCCCCCTCTGGGACAGTCACCTAGGGATGCACTTGTTCACGATTGGCCTCCAGGACTACTGTATGCCTTTCCACCTTTTCCTCCCATTCCAAGGGTACTTCAGAAAGCAAAATCGTTGGGTCGCAAACTCATCCTCATTGCTCCTTACTGGCCTTGCCAGGTATGGTTTCCTTTTCTTCGCCATTATCTTCTACTGGAGCCTTGGATACTGGACCCAGTTCCTGACCTCCTGATGCATCAGTCTGGTGGGCTTCATCCATCCCTCCAAACTGTCAAGTAGATTGCTTGGTTACTCCACTTCCAGTCTTAGCCAGGCTCCCTAACATTTCCCCTGCTGTACAACACATCCTAGTGTCCTCCCACAAGCCCCACTACCAGGAGGATTTACACTAGCAAATGGAAGAGGTTCTCTTATTGGGCCAAGAGTAATAACATTGATCCCTTTACGGCTCCTGTACACAAGATTCTTGACTTTTTTGGCCGAAACCTTCGAAAAAGGGGCAGCTGCAGCTAATATTAGGGTGTCCAACTTGCTGCCATCTCCAATTTTCTTGTAGGAGACTTGGGTTCTAACATTGTCCCATAAGTTGTGCAGAGCATTCTTATGAGGTACAACACTTTTTAAGCCCCAGGTAAGAGAACCCCCCGGGACCTCAACTTTGATGGTTCTGCCCCCTTTGAACCAGCAGCATCTTGCCCCCTGAAGTTTCTGTCTTGGATAACCCTCTTCTTGGTTGCTGTAACCTCGGCTAGACAGGTTTCTGAATTACATGCTTTGTCTATTTGCCCGCCATATCTCATTTTTCACAAAGATAGTCTCTCTTAGGACCAGTCCTTCATTCTTGCCAAAGGTTTGCTCAGTGTATAACTTAAATCTTGAGCTTCCGGTGTTCTTCCCTACTTACGGCAACAAGGCAGAGTATAGATTACACCAATTGGATGTTCATAGACAATTACATTTTTATTTACACAGGATCAAAGACCTCAGAAAATCAGACCAGTTTATATGCTTTCCTGACAATAAACAAGGTTACCCAGTTTCAAATGTGACCTTATCAAAATGGCTGTCAGACAATCAGTTATTCATATGATTTGCATAAAAAGACGCTTCCAGGGAATGCCCAGTGGACATTCAACCAGGGCCTTAGCCACCTCTGTTGCCTTCCAAGCTAAATTACCTTTAGATTCAATCTGTGCAGCAGCAACATGGGCAAATCCTCATACCTTTATCTCTCATTACAAAGTGGATGTGGTCTCCCGGAATAGGGCATCCTTTGGTTCCACGGTCTTGAAGAGTTTGTTCCAGTGAGCCACCCAAGAACCAGGTGCTGGAAACGCGGTCCCAACCAGCAAGAAGGAAGGCGAGATGAAGGACACAAACATGGAATGTTATGGTAGGTTGAATACTTTCAGAGAACATCATCTCCTAGGCTTTAAAAGAAAAAAGTATTCTGTTTTCATTGCTCTTTATCAGACTGTCTCCATAGAGACATGAGAACCTGATACAGAGTTGCTTCTGCAAGCATTTATTAGAGGAAAGCCTTATTATATATGTTTTTATTTATTTGCTTTCACTTAAAACTTATTACTAGATCAAGCCAAGAGCCTTAATCCAGTTATTCTCCTATGCGAGATTGAGAAGAAGCTCATCAGTTTTTATTGTGTCTTGCTCTTTCAACCAGACTTTTCCTTCTGTTTTACATTGCACTGCATACATTTCTTAAAATTGAACAAGGAGAAAGAGAAAAGAAGGGAAAAATCAGGGGCATATGTTTACGTTAGTATCCCCAATACACTTTAAAATAACTGCGAAAACATTGCTTTATATCATGCAAATTATGTAATACATTATAAAAATACTACTGTTAAGAAGAAAATTTTGTTTTACTTTGTTTACTCTGTCCCTCCTGTTCCCTCTCCTAAGTGTTATTCCAGGTATTAATGACATGAAGTAGGGCTTCTACTTTAGAGTCCCCTACAAGTTTAACAAAGCTATAAAAAGTCCAATATTTCTAGGTTTTCTTGCTCGGTCATGTTGCTTTGTAATCCCACATTTATTTGTCATTTTCCAAGTTGCTGGTTTTATTCCTGTTGATCTACATCTTCCAAATCCAGTCTCTGCTTCATTTCCAGTGTACTCTCTGTTCTTGTAGTTGACTTGTGTGCTTTTTTCTATCTGTCAAGTATTTTCCATTGAAACATTGGAAAAAGTTTCACTGGCACAGTCCCTCTGTGGTCTTTATTATCAGGAGAACAAGAAGCAGAATTTCTTTCTGTTTCACATCTCACATTTTGTTGGATAAACTTTTGTAGTTCCTCCTTAGCATGTTCTGCATCAAAAAATGATTTTGTGTAGAGCAGTTTGAAACTCATGCTTGCTTCTCGGCATTCCCTGATTAGTGCTCTTCTGCCTAGTACACAGTGAGTAATCATTTTCCACAAACACTGTACTGTCTCCCACTTTTAGTGCTTTGTCCTTCTGCCACAGGTTTGTCAGAATCAACTCCTCCTGCTGGTAGGATTGCATCTTTACTATTAAAGGTCTAGGGTGTTTTCTCATGGCCAGGTTTGGAGCATACACATGATGTGCTCTTTCAATTAATAACTCTTGCTGCACAGTAGGAGTCCAGTTGCAAATTTATAATTTCATAAATGAACACAGTCTGTTCCTTCTAGCTTTTCTGATACAGCAGAAAATCTCAGGTTTTCCCTACGTGATCTGTCCTGCAGCTGTATTATTTTTTTAACATCTCTTATTGAGCAGTCTCATATTCATCTAGCCTTTTCTTTATTTCAGCCTGTGGGTTTTGAAGTTTTATCACGTCATCTGAATATCTGTTTAAAGCTTCTTCCAGCCTTTTGTTATTTGAGTTGATACACTCCATCAATATTTCATTAATCAGCTCTGAGTACATTTGACTTATTTTTTCCTCTAGGTTTACTGGAAGTCATGTCTTGCACCAAAGCTGCAGCTTGCACTGCTTTTTGCTGAACAGCTGTGGAATTCTTCCCAGTCATTGTTTTTTCTTCTTCTTTTGTGATTGATTTTCTTTCGGGTTCACTGAATTTCTTTTCTTGCATCCAGGCAATGCACTTACTAGCCAGTTACTGAAAAGGACCCATAAATACAAATTCACTGGCTCTGTCTTCTGAGTTTCTGTTTTCACACTGGTAGAGCAGAAATTAATCTGTTACTCAGTGGTTAGCCATCTTCGAAGTCCAAAGCCAACTTTTCTTGAATACCATACCAATTATATCCTTGAATTTTTGAGTCCCTTATTTTCTTTGCCAGTGGTTCTAAATAGAACACAAATAACAAAGGGGAAAGAGAACACCCCTGCCTTTTTCCTCTGTTCAGACAGAGTATCAGAGAGAAACCCTCCCACTTTGATGTTCATCGTGTTTCACTGTTGCAGTCATTACACTTGGGTTATCCTGCTGGCAGGCTACCCTCAGTCGGCCTGAATTCCAAAGTCCTGGTCCGGCGTCTGTTGCTGTCACCTCTTCCCTGACGTCAGTGCGCCAGGGGTATATAAGATGCAGCCGACGCCATTTTCTTCAGTCTTTCTTGCCGCGCGGTGCCCGAAGCAAAAGCAATTCGCAAGTGCCAGTCGGCCGACTCCTGAGATTTTCGAAATTAAATTTCAGAACCGAAGTCTTCAGTAAAGCTAAGTACCCCATTGGGGAAACTTTTTCTTGCTCCAGACTGATGTCAGTAAAAGTTAACAATTGTATTTCTTGTGGGAAGCAAATACCTCATAAGGATTTTCATTCTTACTGTATTCCTTGCCTAGGCCATGACCACGACATTGCTAGTTGTCGGTTTTATGCTAGATTCAACCAACGCACTATTAAGCGTCGGTTTGATTTTGCTTTACATTACTTTGGCCGAAGGTTTAACTACATAATGCCGTCGGAACAACCGACGACTGGAATTCATAAAAAACGCAAAGACAAAGAAAAGGACAGGCATCTGAGGTCCAAAACCAACGACGAAGCCTCTTCTAGGCCAGTCGCCGGTTCGCAGGTTCTCAGTGAGGCGCTTTCACAGCCCCTGACACCCGCTACCTCAGAGCCACAGGCCTCCTCCGACTCCCACGTGGAGACATCTAGGCCTCTGGAAACTCAAGATATTTGGCCTACAGAAGCTATTCCCTCAGATGGGTCCGGAGCCTCTGAGCAGGCATCTGCTTCTGAGGGTGTTTTCAGACCTACACAGCTTACTATCAAGTCCATTTCAGCAGCCAAGGCAAAGTATAAAACACCATTATAGACAAAGAAACAAGTACAGCATTCTCCTGGACAGTCATCCATGCCAAAGAAACAGATGCTTAAAATGGCCGAGGACCTAATTACTTTGATCAGGGGTTCCCATCCCCCTCCTGATAAAAGGCCTAGGCAAGACACTGACTATGACTCCTCTGACCAGGTTTCTATTTCTTCTGATTCCTCTTCAGACCAGGGATATTCTCTTCCTCCCTATAAGGACTCTGATGCTGAAGAATCTATCCCTTCAGCCTCTCCTCCTGAGGATTACTCTTTTGGGGAAACCCTGCACACCATGAGGGAGCATTTCCATTGGGAGAGCCAGGATTATTCTGAATCCAAGAAAAGGCTCAGAGACTTTCTTTTACTGCCTCAGCACAGGCCCCTTGCTATCCCCCTGTACTAGATATTATTGATTGTTTTTTCTGAATCCAGTTTGTCTCCTGATTCTTTACCCCCTGCACCAGTCAAGCCAGATTGGTACTGCAGGGTCCCAGACTCTCATAAATTTCTTTATAAAAACCCTGCTGCTGACCCAGAAACAATTTCTCAGGGTCCCAAAGGGGTCAAGGCTTCCACTGCAAAAAACCCTGTTCCCTCTGATAGGGATTCTAGTGCACTGGATAGATGGGAGGAAAAACGTTTACACTTTGCTACTTTAGCTGTAAGGGCTTTAAACTGCCAGTTTCACATGCTTAAATATTAACAATACCTAAAGTCTTTGCTAAAACAGAAAATGCTTACAAGCTCAGAATGTCCTGACAATAAGGAAATGCAGGATTTATTGCATGCAGCTGAACAAGTGAGAACGCATACTTTGCAATGTGGTTTTGATTCATTAGAGGCTTCATGCAGAGCCACAGTTACAGGCTTTGTCATTCAAAGGCATGCTTGGTTAAAAGAACAAAGTTTACTTGATCATGTTAAAGCAAAATTATTGGATGCTCCATTACAGTATGATACTTTGTTTGGTGTTAAGGCAGAAGAGGTGTTAAAGAAAATGGAGGATAAAGCAAAATCAATGCAGACAGTAAAGGATTTCATACAGGTTCAGCCACCTAGATTTAGCAGGAACTGTCCTTCTAAAAATTGGTCCTTTCCAGTGTCAGACAGGCCACATAGAGGCAGATACAGACGCCCAAGAGGCAGATCTCAGTCCCAAGGCTCATACAGATCTAAACAATGGGGTGCTTCAGCCCCCAAAGGCGGAGAAGACAAATCACAACCTTATAGGAAACAGTCTCAATGACTTCCCTCTACAAAAGGCAAACACTTACCTTTTGACAGCATCCTTAGGGGGAAAACTAGCACTTTTCTCACAAAATTGGCACATGATCACCCAGGACAAATGGGTACTGAATATTGTTTCTCAGGGTTACAGGTTCCACTTTCACACCCTACCAAGGTCAAAAGGTATGCCAGACCTGCTACAAACCAATGGGCAGAGGCACAAAAACAAATTTCTGCTCTCATGGACATGAGAGCTATTCAAAAAGTACCACAGCAAGAACAGGGGCAAGGATTTTACTCAAGACTTTTCTTGGTACCCAGCAAGGACAAAGCCTGGAGACCAATACTGGACCTGTCATTTCTAAATACTTTCCTGGATGTTCAAAAATTCAAAACGTTGACACTGCAGCAACTTCTGCCCATGCTGGGCAAGAAGGCTTGGCTAGTTACTTTGGACCTCAAAGAGGCATACCTGCATGTCCCAATCAGACAATCTTGCAGAAGATACCTCAGATTCATAGCTGGCTCAATGCATTACCAATTCTCTACACTGCTCTTTGGCTTATCTACTGCACCCAGGGTCTTCACAAAATGCCTGGCACCAGTAATTTAATTTTGCAGACAAAAAGGAATTCAAATATATCCCTACTTGGACGACTGCCTTATTCAAGCAGAGAGCAAGGACATTCTACTAAAGCATCTGGCGTTTGTAAAAGAATTGCTAATTTGCCTAGGGTACACAGTAAACGAAAAGAAATCAAAACTAGTGCCCTCTCAAGAGATAATATTCCTGGGTGCAAGCTTAAATACAATTGCCCAGATGGCTTATCTCATGCCAGACAAGCAAAGGCAACTGACTCATTACTTTCAAATGATGGCAGCAAAGAACCAGCTACCTGCAAGAAAAATTCTGCAGGCTTTGGGCTTCATGGCATCTTGCATCCTGCTAATTCCATATGCAAGACTGCATATGAGGAAGCTACAGTGGTACCTAAAAAGTGTTTGGACTCAACATTGCCACAGCCTGGAAACAAGAACTCTTATTCCCTGCCTGCAGGAGGCGTTTCGATGGTGGGCACTGGCCTATCACCACAACAAGGGACAGCCTTTCACTTTACCCACAGCCAGGCAGACACTAACAACAGATGCATCGGATTATGCCTGTGGGGGCACACATGGCAGGAAAATGTATTCAGGGCACATGGCCCATGGACCAAATGCATCTTCACATCAATCAAAAAGAGATGCTAGCTGTACAGAATGCCGTGACAGCCTTCAAGGATCTACTACATCCAGGACAACTATTACTAAAGACGGACAATACTACAGTTATGTGGTACATAAGCAAGGGGGCACACATTCCTTCCCCCTCTGCAGGCAAGCCATGACTTTGTGGAACACAGCACAGACCTATCAAGTACACACAATTCCTGCCAGGAAAGAAAAATAGTCTGGCAGATGAACTAAGCAGAAACCTCATGGACCCACACGAGTGGAAACTAAATCCACAGGTCTTCAGCATGATAACAAGGAAATGATGATGCCCAGACGTAGATCTCTTTGCCTCCCCTCACAACTACCAACTACAGAGATTCTGCACAAGGACTTATCACTCACAAGCATGGAAATTGGATGCTCTATCTTTCAGCTGCAAAACTCTAACAATTTATGCCTTTCCTCCTCTACCAAACATTACCACTCAACTCTTTACTCTAAATCCAGAGCAGGCTTTGCCACTGCAGTTCTGCAGGGCCTCATAGCCACTCCTAATCCTATTTAGACCAGCCGCCCTACCTCAGCTTTGGGATTTAACCCAAGTGTAATGACTGCAACAGTGAAACACGATGAACGTAGTACAGTTGTGTACCTACCATAAATGTAGATGTTCGAGTGTGTTCACTGTTGCAGTCCAGGTTACCCACCCTCCATCCCCCTTTCTTTGCTGGGACTTATCTATACTTCTCTATCCTATACAACCTTATGTGGTATATTTGCTTGTAGATGAAGGTATTGTTTTTATTTTACTGTATGTTTTTTATAAGCGATATGTATTGCCTACGTTCTTGAGGGCACCTGACATCTGGGGCAAGAAAAACTGAAGAAAATGGCGTCGGCTGTATCTTATATACCCCTGGCGCACTGATGTCAGGAAAGCGGCGACAGCAACTGACGCCGGACCAGGACTTTGGAATTCAGGCCGACTGAGGGTAGCCTGCCAGCAGGATAACCCAAGTGTAATGACTGCAGCAGTGAATACACTCGAACATCTACATTTATGATAGGTACACAACTGTACTTTTTTTGGCTCTGGTCCCTTATATATATATATATATATATATATATATATATATATATATATATATATATATATATATATATATATATATGTAATCTTTTTAATTAACCTTTTTGTTTCAGAAAATGCAATTGCTTCCATTGTCCTTCTCATAAAATTCCAGATTATTCTATTAGATGCTTTCTTTGCATCAAGACCCAACAGTAAGATGGGTATATTCTTACATTCTGCTTCTGTCTAGATCATCTTTGTTCTATTAATGTTGTCAGATGTTTGTCTTTCCTCCACAAAACCACATTGGTCCATGTTTATCAGTTTTGGACTCATTTCTGCCATTCTTTTAGCCATTATAAACATAAACACTTTATAGTCATGCTTTAAAATTGAAATGGATCTATTTGAAGCTGGATCAGATGCGTCTTCTCCATCTTTAGATGTTACAGCCATCACAACTGTTTTTTTTTTTCCTGGATGGTGGTGCCTCCTCTCCTTTTAAAACACTGTTAAAAACCTTCCAGATCTTTATCAATTTCTTCCTTCCTAGCTTCTATTATAATACCATCTACTCTTGGTGACTTTCCTTCAAATTGGTTGTACATTACCATTTTTATCTCATCTCCTCCTGTTTTAACCATTAATTGTTTGAGCCTCATCTCCCTCTAACCTTGGGATACTTAAATATTTTGTAAATATTTCTATTTGTCCTTCTTATTGGTTTCCCCAGTTTTCTGATTTATACAAATTTTCATAAAATTTGCAAAACATCTCTAATACTTCTACAGTGTCTCTGGTTATTTTTCTTTTTATAGGCCCCCTAAGTTTGAGAACAACCCTTTCCTCTTTGTGTTGCCTAAGTTGTGACAAATATTTTTGTGTTCTAGTCTTAATACCAGAAAACAATTGCTCAACAGCAATCTTTCTAACCCCATGCATATTATCCAGGTACTCCCTTATTTTCTCTTCAGCACCCTGCAGTTGTGCCTCCTCTTGTTCTGTGAGAGTCTTTATATTTTGTAATAATTTAACTTTTGCCATTCCTTCTAAATAATTCTTATTACTTCTTAACCAGAATTATTTTTGCTTTATTTCTACCCTGTTTTTAAACTCCACTTTCGTTATACCTCCTGGAGAACCACTGTCTCCTCTTTACTTCATTATCCTGCATTTTCATCTGGGACATGATCTGAAATAGGTTTTTTGGATGTGTAACAGAGTTCTCAATTAAATGTACTGCTGATGTGAAATATAATTTCTGTCAAATCTAGCACAGTTATTGTACCTTTGAGAAAATATACAATTTTTTTTTCGAGTTTCTATTACTGAATTCACATCTCTCATACCAAATATGTTCATAAATTTCTTTAGCAATCTACTCTGTTTTGATATATTTTCCCTTCTAGGGTCCCCAGATATATCCTCATTGTTGCAAATCAACTTCCAGTCCCCACTTATAAGTAATATTTCCTGCTGAAGGGTGATTATTTCTCTAAAATTTATTAAACTCCAAAATAGCAGTTTTAGGTGGAATATAAATACATGCCAGCTTAATCCTTATCCCTTGTCTGTAGCCTCTTACTACTACAAATTAGCCATTTACATTTTTTTCCTCTTTTATCATTACTGGAGCTCTTTTAGCAATTTATGTAAGTACTTCTCTTTTCCTTTGTTCCTGATATTTTGTAGAGTATCCATTTTGAAATTATTTGTCAAATCCACGTGTTCATTTCTTTACAAATATGGCTTCTGTAGCATTGCTGTTTGCATGCTACATTTCTTTAATATAATTAAGTATTCTTTCCTTTTTGGCACCATTATGGTAAGAAGTCATTATTCCCACCTATATTATATGGCAGCTGTTTCCAGCTCTTGATACATACATCAATTAATGTTGGGCAAGTTAATCCGTTATACAGTTTTATCTTAACATCAGCATTTGAACCTATATCACATTTCACAAGACATTTTGTTTTAATAAAAACCCAACACACACAACACCACCATAATCTGTTAACCTAATGCAAACACACATACATCTTCATCTTCAAATAACAAAGTTTAATTCTCCTAATAGAAACATCTCTGCCAATTAGACAACTGCAAATACTGGCCTTAATTAATCTGAAATTGAGGTTATCCATGTCAAGATGCATGTTATTGTCTGTAGTTCTACTTATACTAATTGGTGTCCATTCCTTATTCCACCACCCCTAGATGTGAAAGCTACTTGCATGCCTTCAGGAAGTCATTAACTTTTAGCCTTGAAGAAACCAGTGCTCTGTCTTTTATTGCCATATTATCAGCTTGCTCCATGAAAATGTAAGAGGAAAAAGAAAAATGTAGCCTCTTTTGCAGCCTGATAGACCAGCTGAAATATTCATTTGTAATGGAAAACTTCATTATATTCCGTGTTCCTATATTGACTTGTTTCCACTTAAAATTTTGTATTAGATTAAGCCAGGGGTCTTAATTCAGACATTCACCTATGCAAAAGTAAGAGAAAAACTGTCAACTCTACATATATTATGATCTGTGTACTTTTACATGTGTCTCCAGTCTCAACAACCCAAGATTACAGACTGTTAACTTAAACATGCTTTAATCAGTCTTTTCTTCTCTTTTTGCACTGTAATGCATATGTTTCTTGATACCAAAAAATTAGGAAGAAAGAAAAAGACACCCGTTTACTTTAATAGCTATCACATACAAGAGGAACAAAATAATACCTTACTATAAAATTTGCAAATTATATTGTGAAAAGTTTCCTAAAGATACTAAGAAAATAAATTTTGTTTACATTTAGGTTTTTCCTTCCTCTTTTCCTTCCACAGAGTCCTTCCAAATATTAATGACATGACAAGAGACAAAAGCTTTTCAGTTCCTCACAAGTCTAATAAAGTCAGCAAAAGTCCACTCTTTCCACTTATTCTTATACAGTTGTATTTCACCCATAAGATTGATGCTTTGCAGTCTCACATTTATTCACTAATTTCTGTGTTGCTGGTCTTCTTGATCATCTCCATCTCACAAATCCAGACTCCAGTTCAATTTCATGGTACTCTTGATTCTTCTAGTCAACTCCTGTGTTTTTTTTCTCCCACTGTCTCTCGCTCAAACATTTCCAGTGGAAAGGGTTTCACTGGCAAAGTCTATCCATGTGCTTAATTATCAGAAGAATGAGAAGCAGAATCCTCTTCTGCTTGATGGCTCATTTTTTTGTTGGACAAACTTTTGCATTTCTTCCTTAACCTGTTCTGCATCAAAAAATAACTTGATCCTCAAGGAAAAATATTCCGAAGATAGCTGGATATAGCAGCTTGGATATCACACCTGCCTCTTGACATTCCCTGATTACTGGTGAAAGAATATTAGTACTCTGTTCTATTTAGTATACACTGTCTTTTCAAACTGTTGCTAGCATGATTATTAGCTTGAATAAAAAGCTGCAAGAATGATGTGACATATAAAGGGTTAATTTATAAAATGCAGAAAAATAGTAAGTGTGCTGGGAAGCATATATAGCTTAGTTAGATTTTGGCATCCATGTAAAGGAGTATGTTATTGAGAAACAGTCTGTAAATATAACTGCGCAGATGGCAGCTGGAAGGACATCAATGATTTAAAGAGATGTAACATCAAGTTTCAGATAGCGCTGGAACACAACGTTTCAGATAATGCAAGACTGAGTTTCCATGGATCATCAAACTAAAAAGAACCGAGGACAAGGGGAACAAAGGAAAACTGTTATACAAAGAAAGAACTGTTATATATCAGACTCTGAGAAAAAATATCAGACCTTTTGGTATAAATATGAGTGTGTATAAACAAGCTTTGGGTAATTTGCCATAGAGAGCTGACAGCATCTGTGTTGCATGCTTGTAGATCCAAAAGGAAAATGTAACAGTAAAGCGTATTAACTGAAGCTGTTTGTGTATTTATTGTACTTAGTACAATACAGTAATAAGACTAGTTGGTCACAGTATGCATGCATGTAAATGCAAGTAACAGCAAGAAACAAACAGAAGACGTCATATAATTTTTCAATGGCGAGCCACAGTTGACGGACTGAATGGTTTCTTATTGTGACAACTACAGCTTCTTTTTTATTTTATTCAGTTAGTATGTTCAGCTCCAGTGCAAACGTTTGCCTCCTTCTTCTGCACAGTATCCAGTAGCAGAACAGTGCATCTCTGCAGATTCCACAGGTCCTGTACATTCACACAACTGAATCTGCCAGCTGTATTTGACCACCTTTTGCGATAATCAATGAGGGACTTTCTACGTTTTCTCGACGGACGATTTGGCCACTTTTTACACAGAAACTGGTAATTATTCTACAGCATGGATGCCATAAACAAAAGAGCTGTAAAGTGTAAGACTACCTTTCAGGTAGACAGTAGTAATAGTCCAGCACATGTATGGTTAGGATTTAAAGATTGGTATAAACAGAACTGTAGCACATGCAGTACTTTATTACTTAATGTTGATGTCAATGCTTTATATAAATGCATTATGTTTGACTGGTATCTTAAACAGCAACATCATTTGTATGACAGTAAACAGTTATTGTGCAAGTTATATGAAACTGCTTTCTGTGTGCAGTGTCATAAAAGTAATGGTAAACAACCAGATGCATTATGTTCTGTCACCACATGTAAAATGTTAATTTCAGAGTTACAGTATCAGTCAAGTCAGTTATTTACAGAATCTTCTGTCCATCTTGCTGGACAAAAGTGGCATAAAACCACTGCACATTACAAAACAGATAAAAACAGAGATGAGGTTCATGGTGAACTGACAAAAAGATTTAATAAACTTCTAAGACAGTCAGAGTGAGTTCAAAAAGTTCAGACAACATATGCAAACACTTTTTCAGAAGTGCATACGAGCTTTAAAGTCAGCAGAACGGAATACTGACAAATATAATCTGGTTAGTAAAGAGTTAAAGCAACAGCAGTTAACAATGCTGATAAAAAATTATTTACGGCATACTATTCTACATTTAGAAAATGGTTAAGCGTACACAGCACAAACTTTCATTCAGTTAAAGCAAGGCACTTAAATGGTGATTTTAAAACCATTTCGTATAACAAAACAGTTCTAGGGCATCAAAATCAAATGAGAGTAGTTAAACGCAGAAAAGACATGACATCACAAGACTGACATCCATGCATTTTCTTTTCACCTAAAGTGCAGCAACACGCAGACAACCACAAATGTAAATCATGTAAATATATTTGTTTTAAGCATGTGTTAGTTAAGCCAGTATCTCTTTTGTTTCTTACAATATTTTGTAATTGTATGATAGCATAAAAATAGCACAGACTCCAGAAAAACAGTATTCAAAAGCAATATTATGCATAGTTAAGCAAGTTAATGTTTATCAAGTTGCAAGTATATTAATGAATGACTGAAGATACGAGTAAGCGCTAAAGGAGTTAAGGGTTAAGCGTATGGAGTGCGCAGAAAGAAAGAAAAAAAAAGTATGCGAGCTCAAATCTTTCCAGGCTGGAATGGGTAGTTACAAGGAATGTTGCATAACATAAAATGCTACTGGTACTAAAATTTATACGGTCGAGGAAACAAGACTGGTTGCCAAGCCAAACGGCTTGCATTTTTCTAAAACATTGTTGTTAAGTATTCACGTACAGCATTAAGAAAAAAGAACAAAAGTCTACAAAAATCCTGTTTGGTAATTGTAATAAGACGTCACAATTGTGCATACATGTCATTAATAATCTGTTTGCAAGTGAATCCTACGCCGAGTACAGTCAGTACATGAGCTATGGTATGTAGTTAAAATAAATTATGCAGGTACCTTTACAAAAAGGGAGGGTAAGAATAGCTAGCAGTAACAGTAAAAAAAAATTAGCAAATGTGTAAGTCCAAAGTGTCACAGTCTAGGTAACAGCCAAAAGGCAGGCATACATTTAATTCTCACAGCATCAAGAAAATAAACAATACTGCAATAAAATGATGTGTACTACAGGGGAAGGACATACTTTCAATTTTACACTAACTGTGTAAACAGTACTGCAAAAGAGACTCAAATAAAGGTGCAAAGTGGTAATACCAAAAATACATTTTAACGTTTCAAGTAATGTAATTAGCTGGCTTCAGTTTAATGCTAGGTTTGAAAACTAGACTGAGTGTACATTACAGCCATGTATATACAAATGCAAAAACAAAATCCGCGGTGGTGCAGTGGTAGCATTGTTGCCTCACAGCAAGAGGTTCTCCTGTTCGATTCTCATCTAGTGTGCGGGGAGTGCCTTCTGTGTGGAGTCTGCATGTCCTCCCCGCGTGTTGAGTGGCATTCCGAAAGGCATGTGTGAATGGGCATCCCTTCGTTGAAGGTTGGGCGTCGAGCTGGCAACTCGGCACCGTGAAAATCTACTGCCAATCACTAGCGGACCGGAGTTCCTCTGTGGCGACCCCTAACCGGGAAAAGCCGAAAGACAACAATGCAAAAACAATCTGTACAAGCAAGTGTATTCTGCACAGTATATAGTAAGTGGTTTATCTTTGTAAATAGACAATTTTGCATTCAAGTATTATATGTAGCGTAACAAGTCAAAGCTTGACATGTGTGACGTGTTTTTTTTTTTGTTTGTTTTTTCAAAAAAAGAAGATTACAATGCATTTGCAGTAAAATCCTCAAGCATTTTCAATAAATTGCTGTATGGAACATCACTGTATATAGTCATATTCAGATTCATCCAGTTCTAATAGTAATGGTTGTCATCATTGTGTCGACATAAAGTGTGTTAACTTGCCATATCAAAAGAAAACTAAATGTTTTGTTTCCCAATGTCTTTCTAGTTAATAGCAATATAACTTGACTGCAAAGTACATACTAATGTAGACAGTTTTATTTAAAATAAAACAGTGGGAATGTATAGAGTGATAAATATGTTTAAAATGTATAAATGCACGTGCACGTCTATTTGCTAGTTAGATGCATATACACATCTGTTGCTATAATATATATAAAATAATATAGTTAGTTAAATACATGTATTTCTGTTTGCTAGCATAATATATTCTGGTACAGCTTGAGACGAGCTTGAATGTTCAGTGTCTGGAACATGCTTCAAGGACTATAGATAAAAATGCAGCTGTGATACAAGGCACGCAGCATTCAACACAGCCAGCTGCATTTCATTTGCATCAGTCTGAACATCAAAACAGAGGGAATTACAATATTTCACAAATAAAACTTAGTTAAGAAAATGCTGCACAAAATAGAACACAAGGCAATTTCAGTTGTAAACACCATACAGCATATACATTTGGGAGGAGAACATTTAACACAAATATAACAGCATGGTTAGCTAAACAAGGTCAGGCGTACATAAAAGAGAAAGAATCAAAGACTGACAAACATTTCAATAAACAGCTCTATCTCTGTTAGATGCTGTACATTACCTCAAAAATGCAACAGTTCTGACAAGGGAAGACATCATGCAAAAATGTCACAGTGTGTAGACAGTAACACAAAAATAAAAATAAACTCAACGGGAAAAAGGGTTTGATTTCTACTAATACTCTGTTTATTTGTATAAACATCAGAGTAATACAAGGAAAAGGACAATGAGTTAAAATACTTACCATTTTAAGTAACAGGCCAGTACTTCATACAGATCAAATGGTAAAAATACCATCTACTTGTACTATGATAGGACAACAATACCAAAAAAAAATATTGTACTTCAGTATTACATTTCCAAGTTTTAAAGATACCAAATGCATGTTTAAAAGAGCTTGGTATGAAAACTGTAGTAGAACAAGATGTCTCACAGATTGTACATTTACAAGCACAAGAGAATCCTACTATTTAGTTCATAGGTTCATACTAGGCTATCTGCCCTAGGGCATTTATAAGCCTAGCCAGAATGTGTTTGGCTTTCGCCACCCATTTTAAATTTATTTTGCTATGCCCTTTTTCGAGGTTAGTATACTGTGCCTCTGTCTAACAGTGACACAGAAGTGATACCCGGGGTAAACCTACGATCTCCCATCCACTCATCTAGATTCCTCTTGAAGAGAGTCAATGAGGGACTCTGCCTAACCTGGACTGGGATTTTATTCCAGAGTGAAGGGAGCCTCTGGGTTAAGAATCTGTCCCTCCAGCATGTCCTATTTATTTCAGTGCTGAGGTTCAAGTCTCTCGAGCCAGAGCTCGATGGGATTTGGATTTTCTGAGGTGCAGCATGTCCATTAATTCTGGGTTGGACATGGCTTTATACGTCAGGCACAGATCGCCTCTGAACAGGCGGTATGCCACTGAGTAGAGCTGGAGTTTCTTTAACCGGGCAGCATATGGCATCTGTTTGAGCCCTTTGATCCTCTTGGTGAGGTACTTTTGGGGTCTTTCCAGTTGCTGCAGGTGTCTGGTAAGGTACATCCCAAAAGGGCATTGTACTCAATTATGGGCCTGATGAGGGATGAGTAAAGAGGCACGATGACCTCCCTGATCTAGATGTGAATCCCTTCATGATTAGGTGGGCTATATAAAATGTTTTTCTAACCACTTTGGCCACGTGGTTGTCAAATGAGAGATTGCTATCAACTTGGGTTCCCAGGTCCCTAATTACTTCTGTACTTAATGGATTTCCACCTATGTGGTAATTTGTGGGCACTTTGTTTTTGCCAAAGGGGATGACTATACACTTTTTGGCATTTAGCTTGAGGCCATGGCTCTGGCACCAGTTGTCTGTTTCTATGAGGCCCTTTTGGAGGATGCTTGTGTCGGCTGGAGAGTCGATTATGGCGCCCAGTTTGCAGTCATCTGCGAACTTGGTCAGCCACAGTCCTTCTGTGTTGGCCTGTACCTCCGAGAAATATATACCGAACAAGAGAGGTCCCAGGACTGAGCCTTGTGGGACACCACTTGTAACTGGTTTGAAGTCTGACATGGCTCCAGCAATTCTAACCATGTGGGTTCTGTCCTTGAGCCAGTTTGCAATCCATCTAGTGACATAGGGGTTTATATTTAAGCTGGTGAGCTTATCTATAATGCCCGAGTGGGGTATTGTATCGAAGGCTTTTGCGAGGTCCAGGTAGGCTGTGTGGACCACCTTCCCTCGTCAATGGCCTTGGTGACTGTTTCAAAGAAATCAACCAGGTTTAAGAGGCAGGATCTGCCTTTAACAAAGCCGAACTGGGTAGGATCCAGTGTTTGTAGGTCCCCAATATCTTTATTTATGAGGTCCATGATGATCCTTTCCATAGCTTTGCAGACCAAGCTAGTCAGGCTTATGGGGCGATAGTTTCCAGGATCCGTTGAGGCACCACCTTTATGGAGAGGGACCACTGTTGCTGTACGCCACTCTTTGGGCACATATCCTGTAGTAAGGCTGAGATTGAACAGTAGTTTTATGTTTGGGTTTAGCTCTTCTTGGAGTTCATGTAGGACGCAGCCCAGGACACCATCTGGTCCCATTGATGCTGTGTTTTTTGCTTTGGAGAGGCCGGCTCTTATCTGAGATGTCAGGGGGGCAGCACTCTGGGAAAGATATTTGCCCTTTTGGTGGGGAGGGGGGGGGAGTTTGCGCTGAACCTGTCAGCTAGGATGTTGGCAATGTCTGTGGGTTCGGTGTATTTTTTGTCATTTTGGACTAATTCTGAGCATATCTGGGAATTACCACCCAGGTTCCTAACATAACTAAAGAAAGCCTTGTGATTATCCTTGGTGTCCTGTGCAATTTTTCTCTTGAAGCTGGCCTTAGACAATTTTGTGTGCCCGTAGTTTTTTGCTAATACTGATCAGTGATGCCTTCCCTTTTTGGGATTTTGCTTTATCATTTAGTAGCTTCCTCCTTCTATTGTATAGTTTGTTTATGGCTGGGGTCCACCAGACAGGACGTCTGCCTTTGGAGGATTGGGTCTTAGTTTTATTTGGGATCGCATGATCCATGCATTCCTGAAGGTGTTCATAGAATGCGTTTATAAAGGATTCTGCGGTCTGGGCAGATTTTCCACAGGCCGGGGCTTTGAAGGATTCCACCTCAGTTTTGAGGAGTGTAAAATTTGCTTTAGAGAAGTTTTTCACTGTGGTTTTCTGGGCAGGGGGTGGGGTCGGGATGTGAATATCCAGTGAGATTAGTTTATGGTCTGATCTTACCAGTGAGGGATACACTTCTGGTCTGGAGCATAGAGTCCCCATGTTGGTGATGATCAGGTCCAGTATGTTTTCCCCTCTTGTGGGAGTGGTAACAAGTTGTTCCATAGCATTTGAGTTTATAAATTCTAGGAACCTTTGGGCTAGGGTGTTGGAGCTAGAGTAATGCTCCCAGTCTATGTTTGGGTAGTATCTTTGATAGACAGATTACAATTTAGTACTAATGTATTGGTTAATGCATACTGTGTTGATAGTTTTGGGGGTCATAATAATAATGATAGCTTGAAATTGTTTTATATGCTGCAGTTTACAAAGAGTTGCAGTAACTCAGCAAATCATAATTGTAAACATGAGCAAAGTGGTAAATACTGTAAATAGCAATGCTGACGAAACAAATGCAGTTCTTTCTTTAACTGAAGTTTAGTCCGTTCCTCAAACAAAATAACGGGGAACTGAAAGAATATTAGTACTCTGTTCTATTTAGTATACAGTCTTTTCAAACTTTTGCTAGCATGATTATTAGCTTGAATAAAAAGCTGCAAGAATGATGTGACATATAAAGGGTTAATTTATAAAATGCAGAAAAATAGTAAGTGTGCTGACAAGCATATATAGCTTAGCTAGATTTTGGCATCCATGTAAAGGAGTATGTTATTGAGAAACGAACTCTGTAAAAATAACTGCGCAGATGGCAGTTGGAAGGACATCAATGATTTAAAGAGATGTAACATCAAGTTTAAAATAGTGGTGGAACACCATGTTTCAGATAATGCAAGACTGAGTTTCCATGGATCATCAAACTAAAGAACCAAGGACAAGGGAACAAAGGAAAGCTGTTATACAAAGAAAGAACTGTTGTACATCAGACTCTGAGAAAAAATATCAGACCTTTTGGTATAAATATTAGTGTGTATAAACAAGCTTTGGGTAATTTGCCATAGAGAGCTGACAGCATCAGTATTGCATGCTTGTAGATCCAAAAGGAAAATGTAACAGTAAAGCATATTAACTGAAGCGGTTGTCTGTGTATTTATTGTGCTCAGTACAATACAGTAATAAGACTAGTTAATTACAATAAATAGTTAAATATACTTTAGTATGCTTGCATGCAAATGCAAGTAACAGCAACAAACCAATAGAAGACATCATATAATTCTTCAACTGGAATACATTTGCTTCTCTTCTGCCTTGTGTACAGTGAATAATCATTTTCTACAAATATCCAAATATCTCCCACTTTTAATACTTTACCATTTTGCCACCATTTTGAAAGGATGAACTTTTTCTGTTGGTAGGTTTGCATCTTCATTAATAAAGGCCTTGCCTGTTTTCTCATGACTATAGTTGGAGCATACATCCAGTGTGATTTTTCAATTAGCAGTTGTTGCTGTGGAGTACCAGTCCAGTTGCTTATTTGTGCCTTCTTAAAATTAATAGTCTATTCCTTCTAGTTTTTTTCCAGTACAGCGGAAGATCGCAGACTTTTCCTATGTGCTCTGTCCTCCTATTCTACCATTTTTTTGAAACATCTCTCCTTGAGAAGTCTTATACTCAGCCAGCTTTTTTCTCGATTTCAACCTCTGATTTTTGCATTTGTCTCCGCTCATCTTACTATCTGTTTAAAGCTTCTTCCATTTTTTTCCAGCCTTTTGTTGTTTGAGTTGGTATACTCCTTCACTGTTTCATTTGTTTTAATCAGGTTTGAGTACATTTGACTTATTTCTTTTTCCATCTAGATTACTGAAAGCCATGTCTTGCACCAAAGCTGGAGCTTGGACTACTTTTTGCTGAACAGCTGCAGGATTCTTCCCACTCAGTGTATATTCTTCATCTTTTCTAGTTTAATTTCTTTCGTCTTTTTTTTTTAGACTTCTTCATTTTTCGTGGTTTTGGAGCTGACGTCATCACGTGCGCGATGATGTCAGCTCCATCAGCCTGTCGGAATTAAGATCAAGGGACATGCGGGAGCACGTCTGTTTGAATAATGGGACTGCCCGCCGTTTTGGATTTAAGCTCAACGGACTTTTACACCATAAAACTGCAGAGTTTTCTAGGCATAATGGGAGTTGCTGCACAGCTTGCTTTGAAGTTTTCTTTAAGGTGACAAGTGTGTGTGTGTGTGTGTGTGTGTGTGTGTGTGTATGCGATCGGAGAGAGAAAGTGAGTGAATGCAGGTTTGAAAGGTGAAGAGTGTGTGTGTGTGAGCGATCGGAGAGAAAAAGTGAGTGAATGCAGATTTGAAAGGTAAAGTATGTGTGTGTGTGTGTGTGTGTGTGTGTGTGTGTATGCGATCGGAGAAAGTGAGTGAATGCAGGTTTGAAAGGTGAAGTGTGTGTGTGTGTGTGTGTGTGTGTGTGTATGCGATCGGAGAGAGAAAGTGAGTGAATGCAGGTTTGAAAGGTGAAGTGTGTGTGTGTGTGTGTGTGTGTGCGTGTGTGTGAGCGATCGGAGAGAAAAAGTGAGTGAATGCAGGTTTGAAAGGTGTGTGTGTGTGTGTGTGTGTATGCGATCGGAGAGAGAAAGTGAGTGAATGCAGGTTTGAAAGGTGAAGTGTGTGTGTGTGTGTGTGTGTGTGTGCGATCGGAGAGATTGTGAGTGAATGCAGGTTTGAAAGGTGAAGTGTGTGTGTGTATGTGTGTATGCGATCGGAGAGAGAAAGTGAGTGAATGCAGGTTTGAAGGGTGAAAAGTGTGTGTGTATGCGATCGGAGAGAGAAAGTGAGTGAAATTAGTGAATGCAGATTTGAAAGGTGAAGAGTGTGTGTGTGTGTGTGTGTGTGTGTGTGAGCGATCTGCTTCATTATCTATTCTCTTGCCTTATCCTTCAAAAAAAAGAAATGATCTGACTGCTTAAAATAAGTAAAATGTGCATTCTCTCCATATCACTAGGCACTCCATTGAATATTTGTACTTTTAGTGTGTTCCCAACAGTTGGGTTGTCGCACTGAACTGCACTATAGTTTGGTTGCTTTGCTTGCTTAATATTCATCACAGACTCAGCCTCCCATTCTTTATCAGCCCCTTCCCACAAGAAATGTCTTTCTTTCAACTTTGGACATTTCCTTCCTGCTCATGTTGGTTCTTTAAAGTATACTACTGTAGTTTTCCTTTAATTTGTACAACTGCATTGTACTCCAGTCCAGATGCAAATGTACATTAAATGCACAGACCCCAAATCTGTCCCCTGACAGCTATAGTTATACAGCATGTTTATGAAAAGTTCTCCAGGCATGTCTAGTGTAATGCAGTTCAAATAAAGTGAAATATGCTGTACATTTATGAGATTTAATTTTTTTTTTTTTTATTTATGTGGTTATGGATTACTTTTCTGTCACAGCAATGGAACAGCATATGATGAGAAATCAAGTCCTGTTTATTAAAGTGAATGTCATGGATTTCTGTAGTGAGATTGAAGAAGAGGGAGGAAGCAAATACCTTAATTTGAATTATTGCATTTTTATATAACCCATTATACAATCAAGATGGTCATTTATTTGATTTTCAGTGTTTAAAGATTCATTTCGAAGTCAGAGATTTTATTGTAATGCTTTTCTTCATTTCATTGGAAATTAAAGCACATGTTTTCTCCATATCCCAAGATGTGTATTTTTCCCCCAATGAGGTGATGTTTTCAAAGCATGCCATCTATCTGCTCCTGTTCCGGCCCCTTTGCCAAATGTTAGAACTCAATGTGGCCCATGAATCAAAAAGTTTGCCCACCCCTGAGTTAAAGGAAGACTCCAGCTTCTCCTACTGTTTAACTCCACTCTTAGATGGTTGTTCTCCCTACAATATGGTTTTAGTATTGTGTAGATAACAGAAATCTGCTTGTACTTTATAAAAATTTAATTTCATTGCACCAGAATCAAAGAAAGAGGAAGACCACCCCTTTTTAAGCTCAACTTCTCACATAATTTGCAGAGGAATTTGTCTGTGTTGGCATGACATACCATAGACACTGAGAAATCTTAGCTGTCAGACATCCCAAATTTTCCTGGAGCACCTGATTTTTACCTTAAATAAGCTTTAATCCCCGACTGCCTGATTTGGGTACTTGTGCACCTGAGATTTGCAGTGAAGTGACCTGTGTTCTGGCTGTAGATGTCTCAGCCAGTCAGAGTATTGCTTTACTGCATATGATTTGCATGCAGCATCATTCAGTTTTTTTGCTCTCGTTTTGTTTACTGCTTAATATGCGGCAGCAGACTTTAAGCTGACTTTTGTTTTCAATTACATCCATTACCCTGCATGTTAAACATTGTAAAAGTTGCTTGTTCATAATACCCAGCATGCCCAGCACAGAAACAGTAACCATTCTTCGTCCCTGAAGGAACCCATTTGCAGCCATTGCTAAAGTCAGCACAGGTGCATTGTTGCCAAAATATCAGTTCATTTGATGTAGCTGAATAACTGTGTATGCTGTTGGACATCCTTTTGTAACCGCTACAAACCTCGAAAAGCACTGTTTCATAGGACATTTTAGTTACTAAGGAGGGAATATACATGTTTTAAGAATTTCAGCTATTATTTAGCTGCTGTACTATGCCGCGGTGGTGTAGTGGTTAGCGTCGTCACCTCACAGCAAGAGGTTCTCCCGTTCGATTCTCAGCTGGAACACCTTTTGTGTGGAATCTGCATGTCCTCCCCACGATCGAATGACGTTTAAAGACATGCAGGTAGGTGCATGCGTGAATGGGTGTGCCTTCTTTGAAGGTTGGGCATTGGGCTGGCAACTTGGCACCGTAAAAATCCACTGCCAATCATTAGTGGACCAGAGTTACGCTGTGGCGACCCCTAACCGGGAAAAAATGAAAGAAAGTTTACTTAGCTGCTGTACCACTCTGAATATGTCCAGTAAAATACATGTATTGTACTGTCTTAAATGTTATTTACCAAATACTTGTTTTAAGAGACTAGTTGTTATTCTGCAGGAAAATTTTATTTAATCCTAATATTAAGGGTAGGGTTATTTTTTTTTAGATATCTGTATTAGGATATTTTTTATTTTTGTAGGAAAAAGAAACCAATTGAAAGTATTTGTTTACAGTTTGTTTGTTACAAAAAAAACTCTTGCTTGAAGAGTTTGTTATTTCTGTTTTATATAAGCTTTGCCATGTAGTACTGTGAAAGTACTGGGCAGCTGTATAAATTATGACTGCATATAAGCAAAATGCAAAAATAATAAAATGTACATTAAGATTATAGAAGTCCTCATTTTCTTTCTCACTCTGCTCTAAAATGATACCCTGTGTCTATATAATTTAACTTGTGCAGGCATATCCATAATGTGTTTGTTTAAATATGCATATATTAAGTTAATTAGGTGTACCTGATTTTTAAGGACCATTTGTCCCTGATTCTCATCTGGAGGTTAAGAGGTATGCGAGAAGTCTGTAGTTTACCCTGTCAGTTACTCTTGAGAACCTTATATGAGTAATTAGTCCTGCTGATGTCAGGTGCTCAGCAGATCCTATAAAAAAGACAGAGGTGTAAAACTGTTTTCCACTGTCTTTATTACAGAGACGAAGAGAACTTAACACTTATTTGCAGCTGCTTCCACTGTAGCCATGCCTTTCATAGCAAAACAGAGCAATTACATCAGTCAGTGGTTCAAAGGCTGTTGTCACCTCATTTGACAAAATTTAATAAGCATAATCATATTATTGAAAAGAGGGTTAAGAGCGTGACCTTAATGGTTAAGGTGTTTGACTTGCAAACACAAGGTGCAGGGTTTGAGTCTCACAAGGGATAATTGGCTAGGCTTAAAATGGCTTGCAAGGGCAGTTAGTTTAGTACCAATCTATGAACCTATGAGCTAAGCTTTAAAAGTGTTCGTATTGTTTACTACTTTGCATTTTAAGATGAATGAGCTTTAGTGTCTAAGGTGTCTGTGACATTTAGCAAAGTCAGAAAACATTGTTTCATGTAATTCTTGTAAAGTATCAATGCAATTACCATATTTGTGCCCACTTACCACAGTATGACAAAACTGCCATCTAGGTGCACTGATACTGTTTATATCAAGATCTTCTATGCTTTCTTGCAACATCCTTCCAGAGGGGGATGCATATCTGGTGCACAGATCCTTGGGAGGAGACATCTTACACTGACTTTGAGTCTGTCCTTACACAAGTGGAATGCATGAGTATTTTTAAGTCAGCAAAGGAATGTATCAATTGATGACAACCATGATATACAGCTGAATTTATTTTAGCTTACTTGTACTTAAGTACCCTTTCATTAAAACATTAGGAAAGGGAAATCTGAAGTACTTTCATTAATGAAAATGAGAATTGCACCACTGCTGGCACCAGGGAACATAATTACTTTCATATCCTTTATTTTCCAATAGCAGATGTCACTTATACATGAAACTGCAAGGATCCTTCAGAGCAGTGACAGTTTTGACACCTGAGGGAAAAGTGTTGGAGGAGGAGACAGTCAATTTATCTTGGACTGCAAAAAGATACTTTGAACAAAGGCCTGAAATTTAGCTACTTTTTTGGTTGGAGTTGTATAACTCCTTAGTGTACTGTAAAACAAGCTCTAAGACACACACAGATGAAGGCCATTGAAGAAATAAAAGAAGCCGACCTGTTATAGAAGGCATATAAGATGACGATCACTGACACTAATCCCATTATATGTCAGTGTCATGGGAATACAACAGTACTTCCTTATGTCTAGCATGACTCGTATAACGTGTACTTGAAATGGATTATGGGAAAAAGGCTTGAAAGACAAAATCACGTTGCTATGTCAAGTCCCATTGGCAGCCATTTTACAGTAAACTTATTAAAATTCTATAAGAAGCAGTCAGTGATTTTGAGGTGTTAAAATGACTCGGAAAACAAAGATAGTGTGAAAAAGGTTTTTTTTTAGTTCTAAGATGGAGTTTTCTTTTAACTTTTTCAACCATGGCTTGCTGCAGAACTGCATGGTTTGTGTTGTCAGAACATGCCATGTGGGGGGAAGCTCATCAGTGTCTTTCTAGTGAGAGACGTGGGGAAAAATAATGCAGTTCATTTCATTGAGTCATAACGCAGGAGTTTAATTACCAACAGTATTGTCATACTTTCAGGCTGACAGTTGTTTTCCCTCTCTTTAGAAGTAACAGTATTGAGCAAAATAAAAGTGTGCTAGAGAAGTTTCTCAGCAGAATTGTGTAATTTTCAGATAGATATCTATTTTTAGGAGAAACATTGAAATGCAGTGTTACATGTTAATGTGGATGTGATTATATCCTAAACTGAGTTATAGGGTTGCCACCTTTCATCGTGGCTAAAACCGGAGTAAAGCTACACCCCTCGCGTCACCAGTAACCCCACCCACATTCCTCCCATTTTGTGACACCACGATGACATCACTCTGAGCGGAACGCCTTCTTTTTCCATTCCTGCTTTCGGCTGATTTACTATACTTTTTTATAAAAAAAAAAAAAAAAAAAAGCATAGTAAATCAGCCAGTTTACAAACTCCGATAGTCTGTTTCCTTTTTGAAACAGAATACCGGAGTTTGTACAGTGTTTTCTGGACTACCGGAGAATCAGTTTGATTTCCGGATAGTCCAGAAAAAAAAAACAAGAGGGGTGGCAACCCTACTGAGTTAAAGCTTCTATGGTGAGAATTATTTCTTTCTGAAGTTGATGGTAAGGACATTTGTGCTATATGAAGCTAGATTTATGTATGCAGCTCATTTGACCTGTTGACCAGCGATGACCTGGTAAGGTATAAGGGCAGATCTTATTATAGCTATTGTGATTTATAGTGCAGTCACAGCAGTGCCTCTGGATGAAAATACATGTATGATGTGGAAACATGATGCAATTTGGCTAGAGTTATCTTTGAGAAAGATTTTAAGAATGTATGCTGATAGTATTCAAGGAACACATCAATGTGCTACTTTCGCTTTGGTAAACCAAAAACTTGGTGCATTTAGCAAACACTAATAACCAAATTGGTGCACCAAACTTGTGACACCAAAAAGTCATGAGAAAATTCAAAGGCTGACTGAATAAAATTTAATAAAGTACATCCATGAATCCAGGGAGCTAAAATGTAATCCAAATTGAGCAAATTGGTTTTGTCCACACGAAATACCAAGGTACTTCATCAGAACTAAAATTTTCTCACAATCGCCTGAATAAATACCAAACCTTAAATCATGTGACTCAAAATAAAATCATATTAATACCAAAATCTTTATTTTCTATCTCTTAACAAAAAGTGTCGATAACCAACAAATTCTAAATTTAACACTAAACTTCAGTGACAATATCTCAATAAACACAGTAACTATAATATTTATAACAACAAACTTTGAGTTTTCTCTCAACTTTTTGGTGTCATAAGCCTGGTGCACTATTTTTGGTTATTACAGTTTGGGCTTTATCGAGTTTATGTGATTTTTTATTTTGAATGGAGTGTCTTGTGGGTACTTTTCTACTCTTGTTTTGAGGTATGTCTATTATTATTAATAATTATTATTTATTTGTTTATTTATTTATGATTACATTCATGCATTTCTTATCTTAGTAGTGTTTCGAGGATTACATTTGTATTTGTTCATTTTCCAGCTCTCTTTATTTAACTGTCTATTGATTGCAGTGGACTGTTTATTAGCCAGACTTGTGTTTTATGTATGTTCACTTACCAAGATTGTCACCACAAATGTGATAAAACCAGCGAGGAAAGTAGTCTGGAGCTGTATTTATTGGAAGAGTAGAGTGTGTGGTTAAACAGGTGACTAGACTTAGAAGGGCACAAGAGTAAAAGAAACTAAAGGGAAACATGTTTTCGTTAGTGTGAATATGTGTGGAAATGACTACTGTAAGAATATTGAAGTACCTCAAGGGAAGGAGAGAACCTTTCTTTGGAAGATAGGTGCTTTTGAACAGATTGTGATAACATTGCCGAAACAGTAATGCTGCTGTGCTTTATTCTGCTTTTGTAATTAGACTAGACTTTGTTGTTTGCACAGCTTGTGCTTAGCAGTGCATGTTTTGTCATGCTGCATACTGACATTGTTAAACTGCTCTAAATTAGCAATTGCTGATATTCATAGTCAACTTGTGTAGTCTGCAATAAGTTGCAGTACAAGAAATGGCCACTGCAATTCATATTGCCTGCTAGCGCTACAGAACAAAGAGTGAAATAACATGAGGATAAATGCATACATTTGATTTATTGGTGACATGCAAATAAAGACAGATGTTCTAATGAGTGCACAGTGAGATGTAAATGAGTGCCTTTGAATGAAGGTCGTAGTTTATAGACTTAGGGAGCATGTCATTCAACTTCTTAACCCAAGAAATATGGTCAAAACAAATAAGAATGGGGAGGGGTGCAAAGACCTCTGTGTTGCTCAACTGATAAGCAAGGACATGGGCATCTAGGTCCAGTGAAGTTATTGTTCCACTGTATTTGGCCCTCATCAGGCCTATCATTGAGTACTATTCCCCCTTCCATCTGTACCTGACCAGGCATGTTTAACAACTGGAGCGTCCACAGAGCTTCCTCACAAAAAGTATATAGGCAGTAAACGGCATATCCTATGCAGATTGCCTTAAAAACAATCTCTGTACTCTTGTTTCTTGCAGACTATGGAGAGTTGATTTATGCCTGGCATACAAGTCATTTGTGGCTATACCAGTCTGATGGATCTTTTGCATATCCGCAAAATGAATAGCATCTGAACTACTTGATCTAAGGATTTAAACTTTCCTTGCAACATAAATGGAACATGTTGAAGGGGTAGGTATTTGCCTTGTAGAATTTCCCTTCTTTGGAACAGGCGTCCTATCCATGCAAAGCAGAGCTCTTCCCTAACCCTGTTCAAGAAACTCCTGGAAAAGTGGATGGGTAATAGGAAATGCACTCCAGGTCTAGCATCTTGCCTCTAGCGGAAAGCATGAAAATTTTGCCCTACCTTACGTATACCCACAAAAATAACCTCTGAGACACTCAAACTTGAGGGATACATTTGAGAACTTGGCTAGATGTTAAAAAAAAAAAAAAAAGGCCAGCACATAAACTTGTGGGGTATATTTGGGATACTTGGCTTATAAATGCCCCTGTGGTTGTTAGCCTAGTATACACCTATGAACCTATAACAACTGTCATTCACTCCAACATTACATAAATTGCTCAATTCCTGCCTTCCCTTAAACGTCACTGCTTCTCCTAAACATTATTCTGTATGTATTGTTCCCACAGATTTCATTTTTTTGTTTGAAATTTTTTCTTCCCTTTTCTAACAATTCCAGTTCATTTATCTCTCTAACAGTATCCAGTACAGCATTCACAGTTGGTTTAGAATTTGATTTCCATTTTCTAGTAATTGCTATTTTATCAGCCAGTAGCATTAACCTTAATAGGCAATTAAGTTCCGGTGTCCCAGCTAAAAGTATTAATTTCCTTAGTTAGTCATTTCTTCCCCCAATATTTCTGATAGAGTACTCTGTAGGGATGTTTTAAAATCTCCAACTTCTTACATTGCCAAAAAACATTTTCTCAATTACCTTTCTCTTTCTTTCCCATCACATCTCTAGTATTTACCATCTATCTGAGGAATTTTTTTTTTAAATCTGCTTGGGGGGTTAAAATAGCTGTACATATCTGACAAGCAAAAATCCTAAACCTTCTGGATTTTTTGCATACCTGGGAGCTGTACATATGTCCTAAATTGTTTTTTCAATCTCTCCCTCTCTTCATTTTTTTTAACCTCCTCTGGTTAATTCTTGTAGTTATCATACAGTATTTTATATGGTCTGCTAATTATTCCTTTGTAACAACTTCTCTTCTGGACTTGAGATAAACATTTTAACAAAGTTGATCTTTCCCATAGGACTTCCCATATCCCTTTCTCTTTGCCTGTACATACACAATATTAATCCCTGGCAGGAAAGGCAGTCTCTAATCTGCAGTCCAAGCTTCTCCTTGGTCTCACCCCACTCTATGCCTCTTACCTTGTAGATATTTGCTCCCATTACCTTGGTTCCTTGGCCAGTTTTTTTCAGTAAATTCCAGCCCTCTCACCTATTTTCTCTACCCCTACTTGCAATCATCCCTGTTGGCAAAGTCTCCTTTCTGCATTCCCATGTTGACTTAGTTCTAATAATACTTTAATACAATTTTTATGAATTTAATATTCTGTATGGTTGTTGCTTTTCAACCTCAAGGATCTGCATCCAGATTCCTGCTCTCTCCTTATTTCTTGGACCCTCCCTCATTTCATCATCATCCATTTTCACTTTGGTTTATAGCCTTCTGCTTGTGTTAAGTATGTGAGTCTTAACTGTGTATCTCTAAAATATCCGTACAAATCAGGTAATCCTAAACCACCTGTTCTATGTTAAGAATCTTATCCCAGTTGGCACTCCCTCTCACCCCCCCCAAATTCTTTCTTTATTAATTATTGTCCACAACTTCTCTGATTGAAAAGAATATGCCTGACCTGTATGTAAAACTAAAGGGAACTGAAACATTTTCAGTGCTTGTTTCATAGTATGCATACCCATAAGTCAAGTTAATCCAGTTTCTCAGCTTTTGTATTATCTTTTTAGTCTGTTCCATGTATCCTTAGCTGCCATAACACGGTCCTTTGTAATCCATTCACCTAAATCAAGGGTTCCCAAAATGTGCGCCGCGGCGTCCTCACAGGGGATCTGCGAACTAATAAGCTGCAAAACATGGGCTGTCAGGTAAGTGAATGGCTGTGTGTGTGTGAGAATGTGTGCATGAAAGCAAAAGAGTCTGTGTGTGTGTGTGTGTGTGTGTGTGTGTGTGTGTGTGTGTGTGTGTGAGAGAGAGAGAGATTGGGAGAGTGAGCGATGTGTGAATGAATGCATAAATGAATGAGGAAGTGACTGTGTGTTTGATCGGGAGAGAGTGAGAGCAATGTGTGAGTGAATGCAGGTATGAATGAGGAAGTGACTGTATGTGTGTGTGTGTGTGTTTGATTGAATGTCCAGATTTTTGCCTCATATTTTTGATGTGTTCCTCCTAAAATCTGTACTTCTCTGGCAAATAGTTGAGGATTTAAGTCATTAAATAATGACAAACATTTGAGTTTAAGACTCCGGACCCGCAGTGGTGGTGCTGCGGTAGCGTTGTCGCCTCACAGTAAGACGCTGTCCGGTTTGATTCTCAGCTAGAGCGTCTTCTGCGTGGAGACATGCGTGAATGGGTGTACCTTCGTTGAAGGTTGTGCGTCAGGCCTGGCAAGTCAGTACGTAAAAATCAGCTGCCAGTCACTAGCGGATCGGAGTTCCGCTGTGGCGACCCCTAACCAGGAAAAAGCCGAAAGACACAAACAAATTTGAGTTTAAGACTCCACATCCTTCAGAGAATTCATGCTAATGCAAAACCTATTATTCTGTCAACTTTCTAAGTTTGTAAGAGCAATATTTAAAATCTGTCCCTATTTGTCCTCCCCCATCATTTTAAGCTTTGTCCAGATTTTGTGCTCTAAAAATGCAGCCACTTCCTCATTCATACCTGCATTCACTCACACATCGCTCTCACACTCCTGATCTCACACACACACACACACTTCTTCATTCATTCCTGCATTCACTCACACATTGCTGTCACTCTCCCAGTCTCTCACACACACACACACACACACACACACACAGCCACTTCATTCATTCATTCCTGCATTCACTCACACTCACCGCAAACTAATAAGCTTAACTGCAAAATAAACTGCGAACTTCATGGTTTATTTTGCAGCTAAGCTTATTAGTTTGCGGCGCCCCTGTGAGGAAGCCGTGGCTCTTCAGGGCACCACAGTGCACACTTTAGGAACCCCTGAAATATGCACTTTATGCATGCTGCGGGGGGAGGGGGGAGCAGTGGGAAAACCTGGATATAGCAAGGGAGTTGAGCATCAAAAACGTTTGGGAACCACTGACCTAAATACTTCACCTTATAATTTCCAATAAATATGGGTATTGCTGAACCAACTGCAGGGACCTTCTGTACATTGGGCATATCACAGGCTTCGGCCTGCCAAGTATTTAGCATGCTCCTCAATGCGTTATTTCCACATATCGTTGAGCATATCGGTTTCCTCAGCATACCAGAGAAATGCACTACCATGCAGAATTTCTGTGGCATCACCTGTTTCCTCAAATTAGTGGGTGATGTAGAATGTACACTCATGATAGTAAAGTCCCAACCTAGTGTCTGTGGATTTTGTTATGTCAGTAATTATCAACTGCCATTTAATATGCAGTTCACAAGGTTTGATCATCAATGTCTTTTCTACACCCTAACACTGTAAATTTCCATATTTGGCATACAGGTTATATGTATAGCTGCATCCCGTATAGCAAAATTCCACATGGTTAACTAGTAGGTAATGTGGGCATTCTGCTAATCAGGTGTGCACAGAATCAACGAATGTGTGCAAATGTCTCAACCTGTATCCCCTTATCTTTCGAATGTATTTCAGGTAAAGCTAGATTTCCATTAGAGCCTTGTTAGATGATGCCCGTATGTAACTGACGCAGCATGTCTGAACCTCAGTATAACACTACCGTCATGCAAATGAAAAACATTATAGAGCACATGCTATGCCTGTAAAGCCTAGTTCTACTGCTTGGATGCTTCTGGAGGAACACTGCAGTATTTTCCTGCCACATGCAAGGTGTTGATAGCCTGCTGCATGCTGTACAGTAGGATCACTACGAAGCATGCAGGCCAGTCATCTCACCCTGGAAGCTTTTGACCCACTCCAGCAGTACCAGTCATATTCAAAACACTCATCCAGGAGCATTAGGGAGGCCAAGAGATGTCAAGAATTAATTCCACCCCACCTCCCAGGTGGTGATAGACACAGTACATTGGAGTGCAAGTGAACCAGAAGCTTTTAGTTCACCTGTGGGGGCAAATTATAACCGTACAGTGACAATAGTGTCCCACAGACATGATGAATGCAATGTTAAATGATGTACTGGGCATTGCATGGTCAACCCATACTGTCTGTTAGACAAGCCCACCTAAACCACATAGAAGGGAGGGTGAAGTGGGTCACTGTTGTCAGTACCTGTCCAGATGCCAAAGGCACAATGACATGTGGATGACATCACAACTTAGGTGGGTGGTCATGTCACTGGAGGTGGAGATGGGGTCTTCTGTCAAGAGGTACTCTGTGTCATAGACATTGTCCTATGATGGGGGGGTGGCAGTGTGGATCTGTGGCTGGGAGGGGTGACACTTTGACTGCAATCTAGCTACTTTACTGGCGGCTTGAAGTGGTAGGACTAGAGGACCCCTTTTCATATAATATGAATGTTCACTACTGTAGGATCAGGACCTATACGGTATGGTGACTGTCTCTAGAGGCTGTTGGGTAGTTCCTCTCACTGTGTGAATTGATGGAGTAATATAATTTTACTTCTAAAGAAGCAGACTCCGTAACCTGCTATGGCCTCCCTATGTGACTGCCAGATGTAAGTCCTCAACCCCAACCATTGACACAACCAGGCAGGAGACTGGTGGTGGCACGTGCTGTCCTGCAAAGAGGTTGATATGGCAACAATGTATGCAGTTGTTGTCCTCCTGAGATCTAGTGTGGCACCATCCCTGGGCTTTGTGGCTTTGCTAAGGCATTGACAGTTCTGGGAGACGTCTGAAAAAGCCATACATCACCATCCCAGCATAAGCAGCAGACTGTACCCATAGTTTATTTTATTTTATTTTTAATTTGCTTAGAGCACTGATTCATATAGACCAATTTCAAGATCAGCATGGTTTGTTCTTTAAACTATACTTCTTGCTGCCAGAAATTGCTGTATTGCTGTTGCTCCTTTTTTTGGTGTGTTAGGCATAAAGTAAGTAGCAATTTGCATGGTTTGTATTCGTTTGAGACTAGGTTCAGCATATGTCTGTGAATGCGTACATTTTAGTAAAGCACAAAAGTGAGATGAAGCACAGAAGTTCCATTGCATTACTGGCAAAATGCAGAGCTTGAGGACTGGTGTGTGCCGCCTGCACATGTATTTGCTGTATAGAGTTGATATGCTGTGCTACTCATGATTCAGGATTTGCATTTCCAGCATGAGTTTCTGGCCCACTGTCATGTTTTACATGATATTTGTCATAGTGGTAGACGGAAACATAGCTGGCTCGACCAGCGCCTTGTTCCAGCACCGAAAACTAGCACCCGGTTTAGACCACACAAGGAGCACTACAGTGCTCAGGTTTGATCACAAATGCTATACTGGCGTTTAAAAAGCTGGTATGCATTAAAGAACAATCGGAAAAAGCTGGTATGCATTAAAGAACAATCGGAATTGGCCAATTGTACTCCCTGACACTTTGTGCTCAGGGCATTTGCCCCTTCACCCCACCTTAGCTGCACTGCTGGTGGCTGCCACTGGTAATACCTAATGGAAGATTCCTGCGTTGTGTACTGAAGAGAGAGGAAATCTGGCTGTATCCTGTACAAGCAGTTCAGTGATTTTCAGCTGGGACTCTGCGTGTACTCATTGTAGAAGATGGTTTTGTAGCTCATGTGGTCAGATTTTCGCCCAAGGGTACTGGCATCCCCAGAATTTGTGAGCAAAGCAGTCACTGGTATGATGACCTGTGGTGCTGTCTTCATGCAGACCTCTAATAGTGGGAAACTGAGTTTAGGCAGGAACATCCCAAAGGTATAATGTTTGGCATTGGTAATGTTTTTCAAACTGCAACTTTAAACTTTTTTTTTTCGTAATAAATGCTATGCTGTCTGACAGATACCAGGACATGCTAGGTTGTCTACTGTAGTATGTCTGTGTTGTGCTTGTTGTCAGGCTGTGTGTCATGGCATTGCTGCATACTGTAGAGCAATGCATGGCTGTTCAGTTGAGTGGCTGTGGGCACCATATGAGTCTTCTACTATCTCGTACTTAAATGTGGGGCTCTGGCGTAATTGCGTGTCTGTAGGCACATTTCTAGGCTTCCGTTTTTAATGAGCATAAATGCGGGTGTATAGTTTTGCACTGATATCTATCCCCAACCAGATGTAGCTCCATCCTCTTGTGAAGTAGTCCACCCCTTATGCTTTATCCAGGCCCCTTCATCGTTTGTCCACACCACTCCCTACCTCTGACCAGCTAACACCACCTCATCCTATTTGTGTGTCTGTGTTCACATCCACCCTGTCTGTACTGTTTTATGCTTGTGTGTCTCTGCTGCCTACCATTCCTCCTCTTGCTTCTTTATCACTCTGTCCATCATCCCTTCTCTGTCTGTGTATATAGAATGAAACACCTATCTCCACAAAAGGAATGACTTGCTTCCCCCATGTGCTTTTCCTTTGTTTCCTTTCTTTGTGTACAGCTGCTTGCTAATTTTCCCACACTTCCTCGTGTCCATTGCTTAGCTTTCCTTGAAACAGTAAGTGTCCGGTTGATTGGGCACCAGATAGCAGGTGCTTATAGTGTGCTGCCAACAGTCTTCTCCACCAGTCACTGATTGTTCATGCTAGCCCACATGGCTTCTCCATTGGTGTTCATATTATTTCTTGCAGTGCTCCTCTGTAGTTGGCTTGTGACATTTTAGCACTGCTCCATTTCTGACATCAGAGTACAGCCAGCTGTGCAGACACACAGTTTGTCTTCATTTAGATATTCCTGTGTACTTCACATTGCAGTTAATTGAATTTGTGAGGCAGTAACCTTGATATGACACGCAGCATATCTCTGAATCCTGGCTTAAGTTGCATGTTGTCAGCCCAGCTTCTTTTTTTTTTTTTTTTTTTAAACTAACTGGTGCCACATATTTTTGTCTGCTTTATTCATATGTTTTCCCTTGCTTGGCTCCAGTTTATAATGTGTAATAATTATTTTTATAGTAATAGTGTCCTCTAATGTTATTAAATTCAGTATACGTAAATCAGACTCAAAAAGAAGCTAAATATTAAAAGGAAAGCAAAGGAATAAAACTGTTAAAGTGTATGAGAGGAACAACCGTACTACTATTTTGTTTTGCTGCTATATTTGTCCCGTATGGGTCATTTTAACTAGTTCTTGCACAATGTGTCTTTAGTGTGTTGTTTAAGAGCTGATACAAGCTTAGTCATTGAATAAGCATATTATTATTTTTTGAAGGTATAAAAACAGCTCAGCTGCATATTGGCATTGGTTTGACAAGTGTACAAGAAGAGTACTATTTTTTTGCATCTTAAGACAATTAAACTGGCTTGTGCAGTGATCCAGCAGGGCTCTAGATTTTATTTTTATGAAAGTAAGCTAGCATTAGAAGCAGAAGGTTGGCACAGGCAATAAAGAGTATTGAATACAGTGTTACCTAATTTTAAGATATGCTAATTGTTACTAAGAAGTGAATACTAGATTAAGTCTATGGGACATGACTTTTTTTTGTTTTTGAGTTAGTTATGGACACATTTTATTTTTATTTATTTATTTATTTTTAGATTTGTTGACCGGGCTAGTCCAGCTGGATATATGTCCATTTTCAGTGGAGGCCCGGGGAGAAAAGCTCCGCAAATTACAACAACATAAAAGGTCAAGACAAAGACAATAACAGTATAATTTGGTACATAAGAAGTTTTAACAATTATAGTACAAAGCCTAAGATTATATATTTTATATTTCAGTAGGAAAAAGGAAAAATTTATCTAAGAATAGATGAATAAGACTAATACATTTGTATTAGAAATGGTGTAGTACAAATCTTTATAACATATTACAAAATTAGATACACCTAGTAATTTATGATGAGATACTAAGGTCTCTCAAAAACCTAAGAAAGAAAAATACTAGAGATCAATAGAGTATAGAAGAACAGCAAACAAGGATGGATTTCTAGTGTTATTTAACACATAGGTTGTGATACTATATGAAGGTGTTTGATCATTCCACAGTATATACTTACTTACATGAGAAAAAATCCTAAGGAAGGTTAAGCTTACTAAAAATTAGTGAGACAACACAAGATCATGATCATGGGAGGCTAGGAATTGTGGGAGTCTAGTTAATAGGTAGGTACTTAGTCTGGGTTAACACAGGGGCATAGCCAGTGTGATTTGAGGTAGGGTTTAAGCTTGCTTTTAAATAAGCTGACAGAGGATATTGAGGTTAGCTGGCTTGGGAGGATGTTCCAGGCTTTACCTACTGTATTGGAGAACAAGGTGTCACCTGCTAAGTTGTTGGATTTTGATATTTGTACAAGTAGGTTATTAGCTGAGCGTAAGGTCTTGAGGTTGTTATAGGGGATGACTAGGGATGTAAGTATGGGTGTAAAATACAGGATCTTATGGGCTACTATTAATTGATTGAAAAGTATTAAATTTGGCAGCTCTAACCATCCTGATTCAGATTGATACAGTGATGAGTTCCATAGGAGGACCCAGCTGCAAATCTGGCAATATTGTTGTAGGAGGATGTAAGTTTACTCAGATTACTTCTACATATTTTGGTATAGATAGGGGAGGCATAGAGCAAGGTAGAGATGAGGTGGGTATGAGCAATAGTAACCCTGGCTGGAGGTGTAAGAAAGGGTTTTATTCTATAGAGGGAACCTAGTTTCTTGTTTACTATTTTTATGGTGTTATTAATGTGAGGTTCAAAGGACAAGTTGTTATCTATTAGTACCCCGAGTAGTTTGGTGGTTGGTTCAGGAGATATTATAGTTCCATCATTTGAAGTAATAGTAAAGTTAAGTGGGAGGTTCTGGGTGGGGGTAAATAGTAGCATTTTGTTTTTGGGGTTAAGGATAAGACGTCTTTGTAGGAGCCAGTTTTCAACTGTACTAAAGGTCATTTGGGTTAGTGACTGAAGTTCTGATTGAGAAGCAGCAGCGCATATGAGTGTGTAGTCGTCAGCGTATTGGATACAGTCAGCTTGAGGAATTACAGAATGAAGGTCATTTGTAAAGATGGCGAAGAGTAATGGGCCTAATATTGATCCTTGCAGGACCCCTAGAGTGACTGGGACGTGGGAAGATGAAGTATTTTCCCATAGTACAGCCTGTTGCCTGTTATGTAGGTATGATTGGAACCACTGTATAGTATGGTTGTCCAATGACAGGTTTTTGAGTGTCTATAAGGAGGTGGTGATTCACCATGTCAAATGCTTTGGACAGGTCAATAAAAACAGCTGAGGATAGAGTATCAATATTACGATTACTGTTAATATAGTTAGTGAAGGATAAGAGAGCAGAGGTGGTGTTATGAAATGGTCTAAAGCCATGTTGACAGGGTGCTAATAAATTGTGATCGAGTAGGTAGGCTAACAGTTGTATGTGTATACATTTCTCCATTATTTTTGCCAAATGAGATAGAATAGCTATGGGCCTATAATTGGACAACTCTTTGGAGTTACTGCCCTTATGCAGGGGAATTATGTGAGAGACTTTCCAGATTAGGGGAATAGATCCTTCAGAAATAGTTCTGTTAATGAGGATGGATATGGGGTAGGCTATGACTTTTGCAGCTTTTTGCAGGTATTCTGCAGGTAATTTATCAGCAGAGAGAGTAGTGGGTTTAAGTTTCTGTATGAGGGTACAGATAAGTGAAGTGGGCACTGGCTGAAAATGAAATTGATGAGAATTATTGGTAAAGGTTGTGGCAGAGCCTGGGGTGCTAGCTGGTTGGCTAGGGATTGTATGGTTTCAGTGAAAAAAGTATTAAATGAGTCAGCTATTTGGATGGGATTGTTGTGATCAGAGCCAGAGGGAGTACTTGAGCATCCAGGGTGTAGGAGGTTATTGATACCTCGCCAGAATTTTTGGGGATTATTTTGGTTGGTTTGTTGTAGTTGGTAGTAGTAGTTTCTTTTATCGGCTAATATGACTTTTTTTGTTTCATTTCTTAGCTGTCTGAATTGCAGGTGGTCTGAGGAGCTTTTTGTTGAGCCATTTGGCCCATTGTTTATTTCTTTGGAGGATTTCTTGTTTGGTCGCTTTGGTGAGCCATGGTGCCGGTTTGGTTCTAATTCTAACTTTGCGTAATGGGGCATGGCTGTCTAAAATGGTTAGAAATTTAGAGTTAAAGTATTTCACGGCATTATCTATTGGGAGGTATTTCAGGGGTGACCAGTCACAGGTGACTAGTTCAGCTTGAAAGTGAGCAGGGTTAAAATTTTTGGTAGTGCGAATAGTTCTACAGATGGTAGAGTTTAGGATGACAGTTTTTGTTCTGATTAAATAGGTAAGCAAGTGATCACTTATGTCCTCAGGGAGGGTGCCTGTTTTATAGTTTAGTTGGGGGGTATTAGTGAGTATCCAGTCAAGGGTACTAGTTTTGTTGTTAGCTTTATTGGTGCGGGTTGGGGATGTTATAGTTTGGGTAAAACCATATAAGTTGATATGAGTAGAAGGCTGCTCAGATATACAGGAGTTCCAGTTAATGTTAACATCTCCAAGTATAATGACTTCTTGGGGGTAGTTACTTGAGAGCCAGCTGAGGATAGCCTCTAATGTGTTGATGTTATTGCCTGGGGGAAGATAGACACATGATAGATATATGGCTTTGCTTTTGTTAAGCTGAATCTTAGTTAGAAGAATTTCTGCATTGTTGCAAAGTGGAGGTTTGGAGTCTAACAAGGTAACTTGTAATCCATTCTTATAAAGTATGGCTACGCCTCCTTTTTTTAGTGGTACGGTCACGTCTTATGATATTATAGCCAGGGGGTAGAACTGCACTGTCTTGTATTGATGGATTAAGCCATGTTTCAGACAGACAGAGGTTGTCAAAGGAATAAACATCAATAAGGGCATGCAGGTGAGCTATTTTGTTATTGATGCTACGAATATTAAGATGAGCTATCAGGAGAGAGTTGGGGGGCTTGGTAAGTGTCTGTGTGATTGAATCTGTTGGTGTATCAGGCTGTGTAGCTGTGATAATGGTAGGACCTGGGTTAGGGTGTGTATCACCATCTAACAGGGAGTGGACCTGAACTTTTAGGATGAGTTGTAGAAGTTTAAAAATTAGGTTCTTATTTTTTCTAGCTAGTGGGTTACATTGAGAGATGTGATGGAGTCTATGAAATATGGCTGCTGAGTACTTAGCTGAGCTAGGGAGGTTGCTAACACTATGAGTGGAGCTGGGGGTAAGGACAGAGGTGTGTGTGATGTGGGTATGCAGACCAAGGAATCTATGGTGTTCGTATCTATGCAAGTTAATCTCTGTTCTATGCTCAAGTTACTACTTAATAAGCCTGTGTAACTGTCTATTTTTTATCTCTCTGTGTGTCTTTCCACTGTCTCTCTTTTCCCTTTATATTCCCAGCTGCCCAACCTGGTTTCCCAGTATTTAGGAGGACTTGCCCTGCGTGCCCAAAACAACTATTCTCCTCAACACACTGCGGTTTCCCCTAACTAAGGAACTGAACCTTTCCTCCCCTCTGCTACAGTCCCCAAGGGAATTTAATTATAAGTAAAGTACGTACTTTAAACCAAAGTCTTAAGACAATTAGTGTGAGATATCCTAGGTTGTAAGTTTACTTTCACCAGCCAGGACAGCCGGCAGCCTTTACTATCTGCTCCCATACCTGTCACCCTTTCCCCCCTTCTTAGACTACAAGTATTTTTACTGTTCTTCCTCTTCAATCCTCTATAGCATACTTACTGCCCTGCACTCTTTTCTCAGTATATATTGCCTCTGCTATACAGCTTTTGTCCACTAGAGGGCAATAGTTTCCTTTAGACCACCATTCTGATTCCAATTTTAAGTAACTTACAGGCTCTTGGATTCTAATATTCTGGAAGAACTAATACTCCCACTCTATTCTTTCTTTCTTCTAATATTCTTCACTGCCAACCCTCTCTGCATATTCTATTATCAAGGCATTGTGTCACCTTACCCTCTGCTGCTTTACTTACCTTTGCTTACTGCTCCTCTGATTGTTTTCCTAGAGTGAACTCCTCTGTGGCTCATCCCGCTCCGTTCGCCCTGCGGGCTCACTCCGCTCCCCTACCCTGCCCCCAAATCTCACCCGCCCCCAGTGGTCCTAAACTTATACTCTAACTGCCACACCCCTATGCATTAGGACCAACCTCTAACTCCTCCCCTTAAAGTGCTATTACCTCTGTTATATTCTCACTTTACCCCTATCTCCTCCCCCTTAAAGAACCATCACTCATTTACCTTTAGCCATTACCCTACCACTCTATCCACAAATATCCCTACATTTAACCACCTTAACCTAAACAAATGGCTCAAGGAACCTGTAAACCCTTACCTTTATTACTACTCCTAATTATACTTATCATTCCCTAACTGTTTAGTTGGAGAAAGGCAAATATCAACTTTAAGGAAGATATCTTAGTATCAAGACCAGCAGAAACAGATGTCGAAACTGCTGTTCATTATCATCAGGCAGCACTTGGTATCAAATTAGATATGTTTATATAGTGAGAAGTATTTGAAAATGGGTTTAATATAGTGTTTTGATAAGGAAGTCTTATGCTGGAAACATTTATTTTAAAGAGAAAAAAAGGGTATTTTAGTGTGGTGCTAAATAAATAACTATATTCATCTGCTAAACACATACTAAGCTTTCCTTATCTGTGAATTATTTCAAATATATGTTGAAGCATGGAAAGGCACAGAGTACTTTATTTAATAAGTAATTTGAGACTTTTTGAATAAGGTTCAAGAAGCAAGTTACTTATACTTTCCAAGATGGGTGCACACTGATTAACAGCTTAATTTCAGCTTTCCCAGTGTGAAAAGAGAAAGTGATAGATAAGGGCCAGTAATTCTGCTTGTTTTAGTAAAATTCAATTACTGTCTAGTTAGTACAGTGCCTGAATGCCAGCAAAGTAGAAACTTGAGCATGAAAGAAACTAGAAACGGTAAAGAATTCCACAGCTGTTAAAAAGCAGTTCATGTTCCAGCTCTGATACCAGAGATGTCTTCTAGTAATTTAGAGGAAATAATACGTTAAATATGCTTAGAGCTGATTGAAATAAGGAAACGTTAGAGCATATCAACTCAAATAACAAAAGGCTTGAAAAAAATGGAAGAAGCTTTTAAACGGCTATTCAGATGAACTGATAAAATTGCAGAGATTAAAATGAAGAAAAGGCTGGCTGAGTATGACACTGTTCAAGAAGAGCTGTTTCAAAAATGTTAAGACTGAGTACCCAGAGAAAACATGAGATTTTCTGCTGTACCAGAGAAACTGGAAGGAACAGACTGTTAATTTTATGAAGGCACAAAAAAGCAACTGGACTGGTATTCCATAGCAGGATTTATTTGAAAGGGCATATAATGTGTATGCTATAGACTATGGCCATGAGAAAGTAGCAAAACCTTTATTGGTAAGATGCAGTCATATCGGCAGGAAGAGTTGATCCTGGCAAAACTTTGGCAGAAGGGCAAAATACTGAAAAAATAGAAACTGTAGAGTGTTTTGTGGAAAATGATTATTCATTGTACAGGCAGAAGAGGAGCAGATTTATTCCAGGAGTCAAGAGACAGGTGTGAGAATCAAGTTGCTGTGTCCGACTTCTTCAGAATATTTTTTCCTGGAGGATCAACGTAATTTTTTATGCAGAACAGGCTAAGGAGGAAATACAAACTTTTGTCCCACAAGGGTTCAGCCATCAAACAGAAGGGGGCTTTGCTTTTCATTCTTCAGATAATAAAGCTCATATAGAAACTTTGCTAGTGAACCTTTACCAATTTTCCCAAGGAAGATGCTTGAGATTCAGAAGAAAGCACAGGAGTTGACTGGAAGTATTCTGAGTACCTTGGACTTTGAACCACAATCTAGAGTTTGGAGATGGAGATGTCCAGGAAGAAGACCAGCAACACTGAAATTAACAAATAAGTTTGAGACTATAAAACATCACTCGCATTTTTGAAATATGGCTTTACAAGAAAAAGAGGCTACAAAAGGTTGGATTTTTGCTTGACCTTGTTAAACTTGTGGGGGACTGACAGGCATATACCTGACTTCATGTTATTAATATTTGGAATGAGACTAAAAGCAGGGAAAAAAGAGAAGGTAATTGTTGAGTAAAACAGTTTTTGTTCTTAGTATTTGGATAAAACATTTCATGATATAAATTGTGTGTTACATAGCAAAGCATTTTCAGTGATTGTTGTAGATGATAAAGATGCTAAAGTAAACAAGTATTTATTTTTTTTTTAGCGTTAAAGTAAGCATTACAGTGTAATAATAAAAGAAAGACTGGACAGCAGCACTTTTAAGTTCATAGGCAGTAATGTTGGGGTGAGGGATGATACTTGAAAGTGCACCTGTTGTTAATAAGCAAGTAAATGTTCAGTGTTGAGAAGTGCATTCTGATGTTCATCGTGCATACAGCTGCAGTCATAACAGATGGGTTCTCCTGCCGTCAGGCGGGTCCTCGGTCGGCCGAATTCCAAAGTCTAGGTCCGGCGTCGGTTGTCGTCACTTCTTCCCTGACGTCAGTGCAACAGGGGTATAAAAGAACCAGCCAACGCCATTTTCCTCCGTCTTTCTTGCCGCGCGGTGCCCGAAGCAGAAGGAGTTCGCAAGTGCCGGTCGGCCAGCTCCTGAGATTACAAATATTTTTCAACCGACGACTTCTAGAAAGCTAAGTACCCCGTTGGGGAAACTTTTCTTGCCTCAGACCGATGTCAGACAAAGTTAATAATTGCATTTCATGTGGGAAGCAAATACCGCATAAGGATTTCCATTCCCTCTGTATACCTTGCTTAGGCGCAGACCACGACGTCTTGGCCGGTTGTGCTACATTCAACAGACGCACTATTAAGCATCGGGCGGAGTTCACCCAACACTATTTTGGCAAAAAGTTTAACTACAACATGTCGGATACTCCGACTCCAATTTTGAGTAAACGACGTAAAGATAAGGACTGACATACGAGGTCCGCAACTTCTACCGACACCACGCTAAAGCCGACTACAAGTGCTATGGTTCTCAGCGAGGCACCTACGCAGCCCCTGACTACCGATGACACTTCATTAGCGGTGTCTTCTGTGCCCGAGGTCGCAGGCTCTTCGGCACACACCCCGACTACAGATACCGAAGTCACTCTTGGCGGGGAAACTCAGAGTTCAGACAGGCCTGCCACCTCTCAAGGCGTCTTCAGGCCTTCTTCTTCTTTCTCCATTAAGGCTTACACTAAATCTAAAGCAGCCATGCATTCTAAAAGACAAGCTCCACAGGGCCCCTCTCAAGGCCCCATGCCTAAAAAACAGATGCTCAAAATGGCTGAGGATTTGATTACTCTTATCAGGGGTTCTCAACCCCCCCCCCCCCGGACAAAAGGCCCAGAGTGGAGGAAGAATAACTTTCCTCGGACCAGGCCTCCATTACTTCAGAGAATTCTGAGGACCAGGAACATTCTTACTCCCCTTTTGAAGATTCTGATGCAGAGGAGTCCATTCCCTTTGTCTCCCCCCCTGAGGATTACTCTTTTGGGGAAACCTTGCATACCTTGAGGGAACACTTCCACTGGGAAGGCCAAGAGTACTCAGACTCCAAGAAAAGGCTCAGGGATTTCCTCTTGCTCCCTCAGCACAGGCCTCTGGCTATACCTCCTGTCTTAGACAGTTTAGATGATGTGTATTCAGAGGCCAGCCTTAACCCAGATTCTTTACCTCCAGCTCCAGTCAAGCCTGACAGGTATTACTGGGTGCCTGATTCACACCAATTCCTATACAAAAGCCATGCGGCTGACCCAGAAACTATTTCACAGGGTCCGAAGGGAGTTAAGGCCTCCACTGCCAAAAATCCATTACCTTCAGAGAGAGATTCCAGAGCTTTAGAAAGGTGGGGGGAAAAAGGTGTACACCTCGGCCACTTTAACCATGAGGGCATTAAACTGTCAGTTCCATATGTTAAAGTATCAACAGATGTTCTTCATCTCACATTGCTGCAGTCCTTACATATGGGTAGTCCGCTGTCCTCGGTCGGCCCGAATACCAAAGTATTAGGCTGACGTCGGTCAAGGGCGCTCAGAACTGACATCAGAGCGTCAGGGTATAAGAGCTCATGACCAACGTCATATCCTCAGTCTTTTTTGCCGCATGGTCCGATGCAGAAGCAGCGTTGCAAGTGCCGTTCGGCGTTCTGAAATTTTCGTATTCTGAGTTTCAGACCGGATCCAAGTTGGGCTAAGTACCCCGTTTTGTTATCTCAGTTAAAAAGCAAAATGTCACAACCTGAACAACCAGACTTGAAGGAGTTGCAGGATTTGTTGCATAGTGCAGAGCAAGTGGGTAAACATACCTTGCAATGTGGTTTTGATGCTTTAGAGGCCTCTTGTAGAGCTGCTGTTACAGGATCAGTCATACGCAGACATGCTTGGCTCAAAGAGCAAACCTTACCAGATCATGTCAAAGCTAAATTACTAGATGCACCTCTTCAAAAAGATGTATTGTTTGGTGTTAAAGCTGAGGAGGTATTAAAGAAAATGGAGGAAAAGGCAAAATCAATGCAAACAGTGAAAGATTTCCTACAGGTACAACCGCCACGTTTCAGTAGAAATTGGCCTTCAAAAAATTGGTCCTTTCCAGCCACAGACAAACCTCAAAGAGGTAGATACAGGCGCCCAAGAGGTAGAGGGCAATCTCAAGGATCATTTAGAGGCAGACAATGGCAAACACCTACACCAAGAGGATAGTTCACAGCCATTCAGAAAGCAGACCCAATGACTTTCCCCTTTGCATGCCAAGCAAGGCTCAAATGGCAGCACCTTTAGGTGGAAAACTGGCATTATTTTCGAAAAATTGGCATATTGTCACAAAAGACAAATGGATCCTGGACATTATAGACAGAGGCTACAGATTCCACTTTCACACCCTTCCAAAAATGAGAGGCATGCCAAACCTGCCACACAATCAAAGGGCAGAGGCACAAAAACAAATTTCAGATCTCCTGGACATGAAAGCTATTCAAGAGGTACCTGCACAAGAACAGGGTCAAGGTTTTTATTCCAGACTATTCCTGGTACCAAGGAAGGGCAAAGATTGGAGACCTATTTTGGACCTATCCATCTTAAACACATATTTACTGCAAAAGTTCAAGATGCTCACATTACAGCAGCTTTTTCCCCTGCTGGGCAAGGAGTCTTGGCTGGTGACATTGGACCTCAAGGAGGCATACCTGCATGTCCCAATTAGACAAGATTGCAGAAGATACCTCAGATTTCTTGCAGGTTCATCCCATTATCAGTTCTCTGCATTGCCGTTTGGCTTATCTACTGCACCCAGAGTGTTAACGAAATGCCTGGCATCAGTAATTGCCTTCTGCAGACTTCAAGGGATACAAATATACCCATATCTGGACGACTGCCTGATCCAAGCGGACAGCAAACACACTCTTCTGAAACACCTGGCGTTTGTAATAATGTTGTTGAAATCTCTGGGATACACAGTCAACAAAAGACTAATACCCTCTCAAACAATGATTTTCCTGAATGCCAGCTTGGATACAAACACCCAGATGGCCTACCTCACGCCAGAGAAACAAGGGCATTTAACTCAATACTTCAGAAAACTGGCAACCTTCACCAGGCTGACTGCAAGGAAAATCCTGCAGGCTCTGGGATTCATGGCATCTTGCATCCTGCTAATCCCATGTGCAAAGCTGCATATGAGGAAACTTCAATGGTACCTAAAAAACTTATGGTCTCAACACAGCCACAGTTTGGAAACAATCATACCACTGACTCCATGTCTTCAAAAGGAATTTCTGTGGTGGGCTCAAGCATGCCAAAGAAACATAGGTCTCCCATTCTGCAAGCTTCAAGTAAATCAAGTCATCACAACAGACGCCTCGGACTACGCCTGGGGGGGTGCACATGACAGATCGGTGCAATCAGGGCAAATAGTCACAAAAAGAAAAGCACCTACACATCAATTAAAAGGAAATGCTAGCAGTAATAAATGCTATTATGGCTTTCAAAGACCTACTGCATCCAAGGCAGCTATTGATAAGAACAGACAACACCACAGTGATGTGGTACATAAACAAACAGGGAGGAACTCATTCATATCCCCTGTGCAGACTAGCCATGTCCCTTTGGAATACGGCTCTGGAATTGCAAATCCAACTTCAAGCACAATTCCTGCCAGGGAAGAAAACACACTGGCAGACAACCTGAGCAGAAATATGACAGATCCACACGAATGGAAGTTGCATCCTCGAGTTTTTTCAATGATAATTCAAGCATGGGGAAGGCCAGACATAGATCTCTTTGCCACCCACAGAAATTAACAATTGACAAAATTCTGCTCAAGGACCTTTCATCCACAGGCCTGGAAAGTGGACGTACTCTCTTTCAGTTGGACAACAATGACGGTTTATGCCTTTCCACCTCTTCCACTGCTGGCCAAAGTTCTATTAAAAGCCAGAGCAGACAGACCAAAGATGATTCTCATTGCTCCAGACTGGCCAAGACAACATTGGTACCCACTCCTGAGGAGCCTGACGCATTCCCCACCATGGATCCTGCCTCTAATGCCTCTTCTACTGACTCAGCACAACTTCAAAACTCTTCACAGTCAGCTGAAAACACTCAGTCTAGCCGCATGGAGAATTTCTTAAATTCACAGCAGACCCTACTCTCCAAGGAGGTGCAGGATGTCATTTTGGAGGCCAGAAGGCCTTCTACTAGGAAAGCCTACTCCGCAAAATGGAAACGGTTTTGTGTCTGGAATCATAAAAAGGGACAGAATCCTGGAATACTGGATTTACCTCAAATACTACAGTACCTAGCCGAGCTGCTAAGCAGTGGACTTTCATTCTCCTCCATCAAAATTCATGCCTCAGCCATTTCTGCAGAGTACAACACTGATCCTCCTTTATTCTCTCACCCTCTCTTAAGACAGTTCCTCAGAGGGGCTAAGGATATAAAACCCCCAAGGAAGCAACCAGTAGCTGCTTGGGACCTCAATTTCATTCTAGAAAAACTAACCCTGCCTCCTTTTGAGCCAGCTGCTTCAACAGATCTGCAATATTTGTCATGGAAAACAGCCTTCCTTGTAGCTATCACCTCAGCACGCAGGGTTTCGGAACTACAAGCCCTCATGGCTGTGCAGCCTTTCATCATTTTCCATCAGGACAGAGTTTCCTTACGAACCAATCCTTCATTTATGCCAAAGGTAGTATTCAGGGTAGCCTTGAATCAGGCTATACACTTACCTACGTTTTACCCTAATCCACAAAACAAAGGGGAGAGGCTACTACATTCTTTGGACATTCACAGACAGCTCCGTTATTATTTGGACAGAACAAAGCCTTTCAGAAAATCAGAGCAACTCTTTGTGTCCTATGCTACAGGTGTACAGACAATCTCAAAATGGATAGCCCACTGCATACGCTTTTGTTACTCTTTTCATGGTAAAACTGTGCCTACAGGCATCAGATCTCACTCCACAAGGGCCACAGCTACCTCTGCTGCCTTCCTCAGGGGGGTTCCCACCAAAGATATTTTGGAAGCAGCCACTTGGAGTTTTGTACATACTTTCTCCAAACACTATCACCTACCATTATACTCCAAAACTAGAGCGGGCTTTGCCACTGCAGTCTTGCAGGGCATCCTGGCTCCACTTAGTGCCTACCACCCCTTTATTAGCTTTGGGATTCTACCCATCTGTTATGACTGCAGCTGTATGCACGATGAACATAGTACAGTTTTGTACCTACCATAAATGTAGATGTTCGAGTGCTAATACAGCTGCAGTCCAGGTTTCCCTCCCTCCTTCCCCTCTTGGGACAGGCCTTATGGCTAACACCTCCTCATACAACCTCATTGGGGTATTCTTTTATGGTGTATTTGCTTGCAACTACTGTTTTTTGATTATATTGCATTTGCTTTACTACATAAATTTATGTTTTGCCTTCCTTCTGGGGGCACCTGACATCTGGGGCAAGAAAAACTGAGGGAAAATGGCGTCGGCTGGTTCTTTTATACCCCTGTCGCACTGACGTCAGGGAAGAAGCGACGACAACCAACGCCGGACCTAGACTTTGGAATTCGGCCGACCGAGGGCCTGATGGCAGGAGAACCCATCTGTTATGACTGCAGCTGTATTAGCACTCGAACATCTACATTTATGGTAGGTACAAAACTGTACTTTCTTATGTTTCCATAGAAACATGCTGGCTAAAGTTGAGTGCAGTAAAGCAAGAGGTCTTGACATAGTTTACTGAGTGAAACGTAAAATTAAAAGGTAGAAGGACAAACAACTCAACAAAAATGAAATTTGAAATCCTTGGAAGTGAATCAGAGATAACAGATTTTCAGGTAACTAAATACTTCAATTTTTTTACCGGATCAATGTATAATTTAGTTTTATTTAAAGATAGCCAGTGCATCTTTTGTTAAAGCTAAACAGTAATGTTTTCTGAAGACATATAAGCTGATGTTCTTCATCTCACATTGCTGCAGTCCTTACACTTGGGTAGTCCGCTGTCCTCGGTCGGCCCGAATATCAAAGTATTAGGCTGACGTCGGTCAAGGCGCTTAAGACTGACATCAGAACGTCAGTGTACAAATGCGCATGACCGACGTCATATCCTCAGTCTTTTTTGCCGCATGGTCCGATGCAGAAGCAGCGTTGCAAGTGCCGTTCGCTCTGAAATTTTTCAATTCGGAGTTTCAGACCGCGTCAAACTTCGCTAAGTACCCCGTTGGGGAATATTTTATTTTTTTCTTGCCTCAGTGGTTTACCGGATGTCAGAAAAAGTGAATAACTGTATTTCTTGTGGGAAGCAGATACCGCATAGAGATTATCATACTTTGTGTATTCCTTGTTTGGGGCCTGAGCACGACGTTGTTGGGTGTCGCTTTTGTGCTAGGTTCAATAAGCGCACTATTAAGCGAAGGTTAGATTGTGCCAGGTTGGTCTTCGGGAAGCGGTGCAATTATACTACGCCGTCGGATGCTCCGACACCCGCTTCTTCGAAGAAGCGCAAAGACAAAGCAGCTAAACCCAGGCAAGAAGAGTCGTCCGTACCGGACGCCGGTTCTTTAGAGGCGTCAGTGGAACCGGTGGATGTTCTTCATACCACATTGCTGCAGTCCTAACACTTGGGTAGTCCGCTGTCCCAGTCGGCCCGAATACCAAAGTATAAGGCTGACGTCGGTCAAGGCGCATTAGTCTGACGTCAGGACGTCAGGGTACAAATGCGCATGACCGACGTCATTTCCTCAGTCTTTTTTGCCGCATGGTCCGATGCAGAAGCAGTTTTGCAAGTGCAGGTTGGCGTTCTGAGATTTTCCGAAGTCGGAGTTTCAGACCGAATCCAAGTTGGCTAAGTACCCCGTTGGGGAATATTTTGTTTTTTTCTTGCCTCAGTATTTTACCGGATGTCAGAAAAAGTGAATAACTGTATTTCTTGTGGGAAACAGATACCTCATAGGGATTACCATACCTTGTGTATACCTTGCTTAGGGCCTGAGCACGACGTTGTTGGCTGTCGCTCTTGTGCTAGATTTAACAAACGCACTATAAAGAGAAGATTAGATTGTGCCAGGTTAGTTTTTGGGAAGCGGTGTAATTATAAAATGCCGTCGGATGCTCCGCCCGCTTCAAAAAAGCGCAAGGACAAAACAACAAAGCCTAGACTGGAAGAACCGTCCGTACCGGACGTCGGTTCTTTAGAGGGCTCGGTGGAGCCAGGGGTTCAGCCAGATATTTCTTTGGAATCCCAGGGAGAGACTTTATTACTGCAAGATGTGACCTCTCAGGAGGTAGGCCAGGCGGAAGGGGCTTCTCAGGTAGCTGTTCTTCCCTCCCTTCCTAAGGTGGTTAGGCCCTCCCCTGCTGTTTCCAAGGCTTCTCCCAGGGGCAGGCCAGGTTTTGTTTCAGGTGTTACCCCTAGTTCTTCAGGGTCTGTACCTAAGAAGCATATGCTTAAGATGGCAGAAGATTTGATTACAATGATTAGAGGTTCTATGCCCCCTCCTGATAAGAGGCCTAGGGTGGAACCTGAGCTTGGGAGTTTTGAGCAGTGTTCGGATGCTTCTGAGTCTTCGGCTGAAGACTTGCAGGAGTATTCCCTTACTCTGATTCTGATGTAGATGATTCTACTCCTTCTGCTTCTCCTCCTGAGGATTTTTCATTTTCAGAGACTCTTCATTCCATGAGGGAGCATTTTAAATGGGAAGGTCAGGATTTCTCTGATTCCAGGAAAAGGCTTAGGGAATTTTTGTTTCTTCCCCAGCATAGGCCTTTAGCTATACCTCCTGTTCTAGATGTGGTGGAGGATGTTTTTGCAGAGGCTTCTCTGAACCCTGACTCTTTGCCTCCTGCTCCAGTTAAACCGGATAGGTATTATAGGGTGCCTGAAGCTCATAAGTATCTTTTTAAGAGTCCTAGGGCGGACCCAGAAACTGTTTCACAGGGGCCTAAAGGTGTTAAGGCTTCTGTTGTTAAAAATCCTGTTCCTCCGGATAAAGAGGCAAGGGCTTTGGATAGATGGGGAAAGAAAGTGTATACTTCTTCCACTTTGGCCATGAGAGCTTTAAATTGCCAGTTTCACATGTTGAAATACCAAAATTATCTCCTTTCACAATTAAAGTCTAAGGTAGATGCTTTGGCGGAAGGTATTGAGTGTAAAGAGTTGCAGGATTTAGTTCATGTTTCTGAACAGGTGGGTAAGCATTCTTTGCAATGTGGTTTTGATGCTGTGCAGGCCTCTTCGAGGGTGGCTGCCACTGGTTCGGTTCTTCGCAGGCACGCCTGGTTGAGGGATCAGAATTTAGCTGAGCATGTGAAAACAAGGATTTTAGACGCTACTTTACAATCTGATGTGTTGTTTGGTTCACCTGTGGAAGCAGTTCTAAAGAAAATGGAAGACAAGGCTAAGTCTATGCAGACTGTTAAAGATTTTTTGCAGGTTCAGCCTCCGAAGTTTAGTAGAAATTGGCCTACCAAGGGGTGGACATATCCTGCTTATGATTCCCAGTCTAGGGGTAGGTCTAGACGTGGTAGAGGCAGAGCTCAAGGTTCTTTTAGGCCTAGAACAGGGAGTTCACCTGCTCAGTCTTCTGGTGAGGGCAGGGGTCAGTCCTTTCGTAAACAGACCCAATGACCTGCCTTTTCAGCTGCCAGAATCTTCTCGTCTGGCAGCACCTTTGGGAGGAAGGTTGGCACTTTTCAAAGAAAACTGGAGTTTAATTACCCAAGACAGATGGGTATTGGATATCATTCACCACGGTTACAGGTTTTATTTCCATACCTTGCCTCCCTTCAAAGGCATGCCAGATATTCCACCTCAACAAAGGAAAGAGGCTCACAAGCAAATTTCTCTGTTGCTCCAAATAGGGGCCATTCAGCCGGTTCCTGTGCCAGAAAGGGGCCTGGGATTTTATTCTCGCCTGTTCCTAGTACCAAAAAAGGGGAACACGTGGAGACCAATTTTGGATCTGTCTATCCTCAACACTTATCTGGACATTCCCAAGTTCAAAATGTTGACATTACAACAGCTTTTACCTCTGCTGGGCAAAGATCACTGGATGGTAACTTTGGATCTCAAGGAAGCTTACCTTCATGTTCCTATCAGACTAATTTGCAGGAAGTATCTGCTTTCGAGCTGGGAATTCTCATTATCAGTTCTCTGCATTGCCCTTTGGCTTATCTACTGCCCAGAGTATTCACAAAGGTTCTGGCTCCAGTGATAGCTTTCTTCAGGCTAAAAGGAATACAAATCTATCCTTATTTGGACGATTGCCTGCTTCTGGCTCAAGGAAGGGACGTGCTTCTTCAGCATTTGGAATATGTGATAGCAGTGCTAAGATGCCTAGGGTATTCTGTGAACGAAATAAAGTCCAGTCTAGTACCCTCTCAAGACATGTGCTTTCTGGGTGTGAGACTGAATACAGCAACCCAGATGGCCTTTTAACCCCGGACAAACAAAAGAATCTTTCTCTACTTCCATCAACTATCTCATCAGTCCGGGCTGACTGCAAGGACAGTCCTTCAAGCCTTAGGGTTCATGGCATCTTGTATTCTGGTACTTCCCAATGCCAAACTGCATATGAGGAAGCTACAATGGTATCTCAAAATGTATGGACACAGCACTGCCAGGATTTGGACACTGTCATTCAAATAATACCTTGCATTCAAAAGGAATTTTGTGGTGGGCTCAGGAATGTCACCTAAACAAGGGACTCTCTGTGACCCGGCCAGAGGCGAGTCAGATTCTAATGACAGATGCCTCAGACACAGCTTGGGGAGCTCATCTAAATGGAAAGTGGATACAAGACAAGTGGCCTGCCAGACTGCAGCATCTACATATCAACATGAAGGAGATGTTAGCAGTCCAGTTTGCATTACTGGCTTTCAAGGATTTACTTCTTCCAGGGCAGGTGTTGATTCTAACAGACAACACAACTGTCATGTGGTACATCAACAAACAAGCGGGAACACATTCTTATCCTCTATGCAGGCAAGCAATGATTTTGTGGGAGACTGCGTTAAGCTTGCAACTGAATCTTCAAGCAAGGTTTCTGCCAGGAGCACAGAACTCCTTAGCAGATGTGTTAAGCAGGCAAATCATGGATCCCCACAGTGGAAACTGGATCTTCATGTATTTCAAACATTGACAGTGTCATGGGGAACTCCAGACATAGATCTGTTCGCTTCTCCACTAAACCACCAGCTGCCAAAGTTTTGCACCTAAAAGGTTTCATCACACAGCCTGGAAAGTGGATGCTCTTTCTTTCAGTTGGAAAAATATTCATGTGTATGCCTTTCCACCTCTGCCTCTCCTCCCAAAGGTACTCCTAAAGGTCAGACAAGACAAGCCAAGGATGATTTTAATAGCTCCAGATTGGCCTCGGCAGCACTGGTACCCATTGCTGAGGAGTCTGGTAAGGAAGCCTCCATGGCCCTTACCTTTGATTCCACACCTATTGTCTCAGAAGGACGGGCATCTACTCAATGTCAAGCTTCACTCTCTTCATCTAACAGCCTGGCATATTCTGTTTTGAACCATAGCAGGTCTCAGCTTCCTCAACAAGTTTTGAATGTGATTATGGAAGCCAGGAGACCTAGTACAAGGAAAGTGTACAGGAAAATGGAAGAGATTTTTATTTTGGTGTGCAGCAAAGGATTTGGATGTTTCTGAGCCAAATTTGAGTGTGGCTCTTCAATATCTTACTGAGTTATTGGACAAAGGTTTGTCTTTCTCTTCCATTAAGATTCATGCTGCAGCAATTTCAGCTCACCATGATTGTGACCCACCATTGTTTTCTCATCCTTTGTTCAAGCAATTTCTTAGAGGGGCAAAGAATATAAGACCCCCACGTAGAGCTCCTACTCCTGCTTGGGACCTCAATTTTGTGTTGGAGAAACTTACTCTACAACCTTTTGAGCCTGTGGCTACTGCTGAGTTGAAATACTTGTCATGGAAGACTGCTTTTTTGTTGGCCATTACTTCTGCAAGAAGGGTTTCTGAATTGCAGGCCCTTATGGCGGTTGAGCCTTTTTTGATTTTCCATAAGGATAGGGTATCATTACGTACTAATCCTTCCTTTATGCCTAAGGTGGTTTCTAGTGTGGCTTTAAACCAAACTATTCATTTGCCTACTTTTTATGCAGATCCCCAAAATAAGGGGGAAAAAATTTTGCACACTTTAGATGTACACAGGCAGTTGCGTTATTATTTAAGCAGGACTAAGGATTTTAGGCAGTCTCAGCAGTTGTTTGTTTCTTTTGCTTTGAGTTCTCAGGGCAAGCCTGTGTCAAAACAAACTATTTCTAAGTGGATTGGGTTTTGCATTGCATTTTGTTATTCCCATCATGGCAAGGAGATTCCAGCTGGGATTAGGCCTCATTCCACTAGGGCTACTGCCACTTCAACAGCATTTCTAAAGGGGGTGGCAACTAAGGATATTTTGGAGGCAGCTACTTGGAGTTCAGTGCATACTTTCTCTAAGCATTACCACCTTCCTCTCTACTCTAAATCTAGGGCTGGTTTTGCCACAGCTATTTTGCAGGGCATGTTGACAGCTCCTGCTTTATGATTTGCCAGCCTCCCTTACCTCTGCTTTGGGATTCTACCCAAGTGTTAGGACTGCAGCAATGTGGTATGAAGAACATAGTACAGTTTTGTACCTACCATAAATGTAGATGTTCAAGATCCACATTGCTGCAGTCCAATACCCTCCCTCCTTCCCCTCTGTGTTTAGGGGTGGTTGTGTAGGTGGGATTGTACCTTTCTGACTTTGTATATATATTGTACATATATTTGGTACAGGGGTGTGTGGTGTGTTGTTGTTTTTTGGTTTGGCCTTATCTTTTTAGGGTCTTCTGACATCTGGGGCAAGAAAAGACTGAGGAAATGACGTCGGTCATGCGCATTTGTACCCTGACGTCCTGACGTCAGACTAATGCGCCTTGACCGACGTCAGCCTTATACTTTGGTATTCGGGCCGACTGGGACAGCGGACTACCCAAGTGTTAGGACTGCAGCAATGTGGATCTTCGAACATCTACATTTATGGTAGGTACAAAACTGTACTTTCCGCCGGAGGCTTCTCTGGAGTCCCAGGGGGAGACTTTGATATTGCAGGATGTGGCCTCTCAGGAGGCAGGTCAGGCTGAAGGGGCTTCTCAGGTTACTGTACTCCCCTCCCTTCCTAGGGTGGTTAGGCCCTCTCCTTCTGTTTCCAAGGCTTCTCCCAGAGGCAGGCCAGGTTTAGCTTCTGTTGGTGTCACTCCTAGTTCTTCAGGATCTGTGCCCAAGAAGCACATGCTTAAAATGGCAGAAGATTTAATTACTTTGATTAGAGGTTCTTTGCCCCCTCCTGATAAGAGGCCTAGGGTAGAACCTGAGTTGGGGAGTTTTGAGCAGGCTTCGGATGTTTCAGAGTCTTCGGCTGAAGACTTGCAGGAGTACTCTCCTTATTCTGATTCTGATGCAGATGATTCGACTCCTTCTGCTTCTCCTCCAGAGGATTTTTCTTTTTCAGAGACTCTTCATTCCATGAGGGAACATTTTAAGTGGGAAGGTCAGGACTTCTCTGATTCCAGGAAAAGGCTTAGGGAATTTTTGCTTTTACCCCAGCATAGGCCTTTGGCTATACCACCTGTTCTGGATGTTGTGGAGGATGTGTTTGCAGAGGCTTCACTTAACCCTGATTCTTTGCCTCCTGCTCCTGTTAAACCGGATAGGTATTACAGGGTGCCTGAGGCTCATAAATATCTTTATAAGAGTCCTAGGGTGGACCCTGAAACTGTTAGTCAGGGACCTAAGGGTGTCAAGGCCTCTGTTGTAAAAAATCCGGTTCCTCCAGATAAAGAGGCCAGAGCTTTGGATAGATGGGGAAAGAAAGTCTATACTTCTTCCACCTTAGCTATGAGGGCTTTGAATTGCCAGTTTCACATGTTGAAATATCAAAACTATCTTCTTTCTCAATTGAAGTCTAAGGTAGATGCTCTGGCGGAAGGCATTGAGTGTAAAGAATTACAAGATTTGGTGCATGTCTCGGAACAGGTGGGTAAGCATTCTTTACAATGTGGTTTTGATGCTGTACAGGCCTCGTCTAGGGTGGCTGCCACTGGTTCAGTTCTTCGCAGGCACGCCTGGCTGAGGGATCAGAATTTATCTGACCATGTTAAGACAAGGATTTTGGATGCTCCTTTACAGTCTGATGTGTTGTTTGGTTCACCTGTGGAGTCAGTCTTGAAGAAAATGGAGGACAAGGCTAAGTCTATGCAGGCTGTTAAAGATTTTTGCAAGTTCAGCCTCCGAGTTTAGTAGGAATTGGCCTGCTAAGGGGTGGACGTATCCTTCTTATGATTCTCAGTCTAGGGGTAGATCTAGACGTGGTAGGGGCAGGACTCAGAGTTCCTTCAGACCTAGAACGGGGAGTTCACCTGCACAGTCTTCGGTGAGGGCAGGGGCCAGTCCTTTCGTAAACAGGCCCAATGACCTACCTTTCAGCTGCCAGATCCTTCTCGCCTGGCAGCACCTTTGGGAGGAAGGTTGGCACTCTTCAAGGAAAATTGGAGTTTGATTACTCAAGACAGATGGGTATTGGATATCATACACCAAGGTTACAAGTTTTATTTCCATACCTTGCCTCCTTTCAAAGGCATGCCAGACGTTCCTCCTCAGCAAAGACTAGAGGCTCACAAACAAATTTCTCTGCTACTTCACATAGGGGCCATACAACCGGTCCCTCTACCAGAAGTGGGCCTAGGATTTTATTCTCGCCTGTTCCTAGTACCAAAGAAGGGGAACACGTGGAGACCAATTTTGGATTTATCTATCCTCAACACATTTCTGGACATTCCCAAGTTCAAAATGTTGACGTTACAACAGCTTTTGCCTCTGCTGGGCAAAGATCACTGGATGGTGACTCTGGATCTCAAGGAGGCTTACCTTCATGTTCCTGTCAGGCTCAGTTGCAGGAAGTATCTGCGTTTTCGGGCTGGGACTTCTCATTATCAGTTCTCTGCATTGCCCTTTGGCTTATCTACTGCGCTCAGAGTGTTCACGAAAGTTCTGGCTCCAGTGATAGCTTTCTTCAGGCTAAGAGGAATACAGATCTATCCTTATTTGGACGATTGCCTGATTCTGGCCCAAGAAAAGGACGAACTTCTTCATCATTTACAGTATGTGATAGCAGTGCTAAGATGCCTGGGGTATTCTGTGAACGAAATAAAGTCCAGTCTAGTACCCTCTCAGGACATGTGCTTTCTGGGTGTGAGACTGAATACAGCGTCCCAGATGGCCTTTTGACCCCGGACAAACAAAAGAATCTTTCTCTTTACTTCCATCAGTTGTCTCATCAGTCCAGGCTGACTGCAAGGACAGTCCTTCAAGCCTTGGGGTTCATGGCATCTTGTATTCTGGTGCTTCCCAATGCCAAACTGCATATGAGGAAGCTACAATGGTATCTCAAAAATGTATGGACACAGCACTGCCAAGATATGGACACTGTCATTCAAATAATACCTTGCATTCAAAAGGAGTTTTTGTGGTGGGCTCAGGAATGTCACCTAAACAAGGGACTCTCTGTGACCTGACCAGAGGCGAGACAGATTTTAACGACAGATGCCTCAGACAAAGCTGGAATGGAAAGTGGATACAAGACACGTGGCCTGCCAGACTTCAACATCTACATATCAACTTGAAGGAGATGTTAGCAGTCCAATTTGCATTAATAGCTTTCAAGGATTTACTTCTTCCAGGGCAGGTGTTGGTTCTAACAGACAACACAACTGTCATGTGGTACATCAACAAGCAAGGGGGAACGCATTCTTATCCTCTATGCAGACAAGCAATGATTTTGTGGGAGACTGCTCTCAGTTTACAGCTGAATCTTCAGGCAAGGTTTCTGCCGGGAGCACAGAACTCCTTAGCAGATGTGTTGAGCAGACAAATTATGGATCCCCACGAGTGGAAATTGGATTCTCATGTATTTCAGAAATTGACAGTGTTATGGGGAACTCCAGACATAGATCTGTTCGCTTCTCCACTAAACTACCAGCTGCCAAAGTTTTGCACAAAAGGTTTCATCCCACAGCTTGGAAAGTGGATGCTCTTTCATTCAAGTGGAGCAATCTTCATGTGTATGCCTTTCCACCTCTGCCTCTCCTCCCAAAGGTACTCCTGAAGGTCAGACAGGACAAGCCAAAGATGATTTTAATAGCTCCAGATTGGCCTCGACAGCACTGGTACCCATTACTGAGAAGTCTGGTACGGGAGCCTCCATGGCCTTTGCCTTCGATTCCACACCTGCTGTCTCAGGAGAACAGTCATTTACTCAATGTCAAACTTCACTCTCTACATCTAACAGCCTGGCATATTCTGTTTTAAACCCTGGAGGGTCTCAGCTTCCACAGCAAGTTTTGAATGTTATTTTGGAGGCCAGAAGGCCTAGTACAAGGAAAGTGTACGCAGATAAATGGAAGAGATTTTTATTTTGGAGTACAGCAAAGGAATTTAATGTTTCTAAGCCTAATTTAAGTGTGGCTCTTCAATATCTTACTGAGTTACTGGACAAGGGTTTGTCCTTCTCTTCTATTAAGGTTCATGCTGCAGCAATTTCTGCTCACTATGTCTGTGACCCACCATTGTTTTCTCATCCTTTGTTTAAGCAATTCCTTAGAGGGGCAAAGAATATAAGACCCCCATGTAGAGCTCCTACTCCTGCTTGGGATCTCAATTTTGTGTTGGAGAAACTCACTCTACAACCTTTTGAGCCTGCAGCTACTGCCGAGTTGAAATATTTGTCATGGAAGACTGCTTTTTTGTTGGCCATTACCTCTGCGAGAAGGGTTTCTGAATTACAGGCCCTTATGGCGGTTGAGCCTTTCTTAATTTTCCATAAGGACAGGGTATCTTTGCGTACTAATCCTTCCTTTATGCCTAAAGTGGTTTCTAGTGTGGCTTTAAACCAAACTATTCATTTGCCTACTTTTTATGCAAACCCCAAAATAAAGGGGAAAAGATTTTGCACACTTTGGATTTACACAGGCAGTTGCGATATTATTTGAGCAGAACTAAAGGGTTCAGGCAGTCTCAGCAGTTATTTGTTTCATTTGCTTTGAGTTCTCAGGGCAAGCCTGTGTCAAAACAAACTATTTCTAAGTGGATTGGGTTTTGTATTGCTTTCTGTTATTCCCATCATGGTAAGGTGATTCCAGCTGGGATTAGGCCTCATTCCACTAGGGCTACTGCCACTTCTACAGCTTTTTAAGGGGTGGCAACTAAAGATATTTTGGAGGCAGCTACTTGGAGTTCAGTGCATACTTTCTCTAAGCATTACCACCTTCCACTTTACTCTAAATCTAGGGCTGGTTTTGCCACTGCAATTTTACAGGGCATTTTGGCAGCTCCTAATGCTTTATAGTTTTGCCATCCTCCCTTACCTCTGCTTTGGGATTCTACCCAAGTGTAAGGACTGCAGCAATGTGAGATGAAGAACATAGTGCAGTTTTGTACCTACCATAAATGTAGATGTTCGAAGATCCACATTGCTGCAGTCCAATTTACCCTCCCTCCTTCCCCACTGTAGTTAGAGGCGGTTGTGTGTTTTGGGTTGTGAATATTGTGGATATTGTATATATTGTACATATGATTAGTGCAATGGTGGTTGGTTGTTTTTTGCTGTCTTTTGGTTTTGACCTTTCTTTTTAAGGGTCTTCTGACATCTGGGGCAAGAAAAGACTGAGGATATGACATCGGTCATGCGCATTTGTACACTGACGTTCTGATGTCAGTCTTAAGCGCCTTGACCGACGTCAGCCTAATACTTTGATATTCGGGCCGACCGAGGACAGCGGACTACCCAAGTGTAAGGACTGCAGCAATGTGGATCTTCGAACATCTACATTTATGGTAGGTACAAAACTGTACTTTTTTCATATCTGAGAGGGAAATAAAGATAAGACAAGAACAGATAGCAATTAGTGTAAATAGGAGCACAGGCTGTAATATGTGCTTTAGCGTGGATAACCTTAATTTTAGTTTAATTAATGCCTGTTGCAGCTATCGATTTGGGATAATTGTTCTTATCAGGAGGATTAAACTTTATTATAATGGAGTAGTTCTGGGGATGTGTTTGCTTTCTTTTTCCTTCAGTAAAATGGACTCGCAGGTTTAGACAAAGAGTAAGAATATTGAACTATGTTAAGAAATGCAAAAAGCAGTGTTAAGGGAGGCCTATTTGGAAAGAAGTGATCATGTGAATTTGATAAAGAAATTATTTCAGGATGGGTATTGAACAGAATATCAGGAACAAAAGAAAAGGGGAGTACTTATACTAATTGCTAGAGGAGCTCATTAATGATAGAAGAGGAAAAAAGATAGTAATGCTAGATTTATTATAAGTAAGTGCCTACTGGCAAGGGAGAATAATTATGCTGGCATGTTCCACTCAAAACTACTACTGTGGAACTTAACAACTTGGTAGAAATTATCAACTTTCAGCAGGGAATATTACTTACAAGTGGGGATTGGAACTTGATTTGCAACAGTGAAAATGTATCAGAGAAACATGGAAAGAAAAATATCACAAAAAAGGGTACATTTCTGAAGAAATTTATGAAAATATTTTTTGTATGGAGGAAGTGAATTTGTTAGTAGGAAATCAGAGAGAATTTACATATTCCCTAATGTACAATAACTGGGCTAGACTAGAAAGAAATTATATTTCACAAGAACATCTGCATTTAATTTAAAAACTTTGACATACATCCAATAACTCTTTCAGATCATGTGCCAATACAGCCAAGATAAAAATGCAGGGTGTTGAAGTACAAATGAGACATTGGCGCTTCCCCCACCTACCTGTAAAAGAAAAGAATTTATAGAATGGGTAGAAGAAAATTAGGAAAGATAGAAATTTCTTCAGAAGTTATAGCTAGATAGTGGGATAAAATGAAATTGGATTTTAAGAATCGGGCAGAAATAAAAGAAAAAAAGAGAGATAGTTAAGAAGTAAGAATTATTTACAGAAGTTGACAAAGGCTAAAGTATTTCACAATAAGGGGGATCTCTCAGAACAAGAAGAATCTTCTGTGACAGTCTTTATGCATATAAAATTAATGAAGGCAGAAAAAAGGCTATAGCTGTGAACTGTGTACCCACACGTGAATTGGTTCAGCAATGCCCATATTTATGGGGACATGATAAAGTGAAGTATTTAGGAGAGTATAGGTTAAAAAGGACTCTCTTATGGTAGTAAAGGCTATGTGGGAAGAGACTAAACAAAGATAATACAAAAACTTAGAAACTGAAAGCTCTTGTCAATGGATAAGGCACAGCAAGATACAAGTATTGAAAATGTTTGTCCCTTCAGTTTTATGTGCAGGTCAGGTATATTTTGAAAAGTAATTCTGGACAGTAATTATTAAACAGTTGAAGAATTTTGCCTGGGAGGGAAAGAAGGGCAAGGTTAAGTAAAATAGGTTGATCCTTCCAGTAGAAACAAGGAGGTTTAGTATATCTTGAAGAGTTATTTTAGAACTACACAGCACTTGTATACAGAACACAAGCAGAAAGCAATAACTCAAAATGGATAATGATGATGGTGATGAAACAGTGGGAAATTCAAGAAATGAGGAGAGAGTGGGATTTTTGTATGCAAATCCTTAAGGAGACTAAAGCAGCCATATAGAAGATGATTTAAAATTGTATAGCTCATCAGATGAGGAACTGAAAGTACATCTGCAAGTTGTTAAAACTTTTTCCAATGATATAAGAATGTCATTTGGTCTTGATAAATGTGCAAAAGCAACTTTAAATCAGGAAAACTTCAACACCAGGAAAACCTCAGTTTGGGACAAGAATGTGATATAAAAGAACTTTAGCAAGAAGGAGTGTATAAATATTTGGGAATTGATGAAGGATCAACAATAAAACATGAACAAATGCGAATAATGCTTAGGAATATTTTAAAAGGCTTAAATTAATCCTGAAAACAGCGTTGACATCTAGGAACAAAGTTCATGCTATAAACTAATTTGCTCTTCCTGTCCTAACATACAGTTTTGGAGTGATTGGCTGGTCCCAAAACATGTTGGATAGATTAGACAGGAAAACAAGAAAGATGCTTCATGCTCACCAAATGATTTATAAAAATCAGTGCATACCAAGATTATATATTCCTCGTTCTGAAGTAGGTATGGGACTCCTTGAAATTAATTATATGTATAGATCTGCAATTGTGGGACTCCACACATCTGCTGACCTCACAAGACCCAAATGTAGTGAAAGTTTTAAAACACGAGGAGAATAAATCTAAGATGACTTCCCTGCTTAGTCTAGCAGAAGCATGTCTACGTCAAGCAGGAATGAAAATAAAAACAGAAGTAGATAAATATTAGGCAGCAACTGAATGTGCCAAAAAACAAAAGAGACTATAAGGTGAAGGATCAGATGAGAAGGTGAGAAATGTGGAAAATGCATAAATATAGTTGCAAGTATAGAAAACTTCTGGAAGAATATCATGTTGATCAGGATCGAACACAGGAATAGTTAAGGAGAAGAGAATTCAGACCAAAAGATGAAAGGTTAATGGCGCCCCAAGATAGTGGGCTTTGTACAAGTTTGTTTGCAAAGTCCATTGAACTTGTGGGAGAAACAGACAACTGTAGGTTTTGTAAAACAGAATTGGAAACAGTCGCACACCTTGTTGCTGGTTGTGACATACTGATGGCAGAAGAATTGTATACCGAAAGGCATAATACTGTGGCAAGACTGTTGCACCGGGGATTGTGCAAACACTATAATGAAGTAGTTGAATAACACTGGAAACATGAGCCACAAAGCATTATAGAAAATGATGGTCTACATCGCATGGGATCACCCATTACCAGCAGTTCAAAAGATAGTTGAAAAGACCAGATATAGTGGGTCCATGAAAAGAAGACAAAAGTAGCATTGATCTTTGAAATCACTATACCCAGTGACTACAGTGTTTTGCGTACAGAGAGACAGTCATAAAATATCAAGATTTGCAGGTAGAAACGAGAGCAATGTGGAAGAAAAATACCCACACAGTTCCAATAGTAGTAGGAGCAATGGGTCTTATAAAAAGAATCTACAATCATATTTATATATGTTACCAATATTTATAACTCTGTACGAATTGCAGAAGGAGTCATTACTGAGCACATTGCTGGTGCTGCGAAGAGCACATTTGGCTGACATCAAAGACTGAAACAATACTAATTTCAAGAACTTTAATCTTACTTTGACTTGGGAATGGGTTTCATTCCCGTCATGGTGTTAGTTAAAATTAAAAAATATTAGATTCATAAAGTATTCTAAGAACTAAGCAAAGATAATAATGGAGAAAGGAGATTCTGTCGCTAGGGTTGACTGCAATTACGAGTACAGAGAATAGGCAACAGGGGTCTGGAATTTACTGGAGAAAAGTGTCAAAGGAACAAAGTATCAGCAGCAAATAACAACAGAGGGAAACGTAACATTGAGGAAAAAAGCCTAGAAGATATTTGGACTGCAGGATAGAGACCGCCTTCCCTGTCAGGTATTGATATCAGAGTATAATCCAAGAGAAAGGGATAGGGGAATCTTAAGTGAAAACAAGTAATCTCCGTGGTATCCCCGAAGTCTCAAAACAACCCACTAAAGTGTGTAGTGGGTCCAAAAACAAAACAGTGTAAGAAACTTTTCTGTGTGAAAGATTTTCAGTCCATATATTTCTAGTTAATCACTGTATATTAATCAGATCAGACAATAGTAGTAGAAGTAGCGAATGTAAACTCGTCTCAAGTCAAAATAAAACAAAAAGTAATAATAGAAAATATATAATTGTACAGCATTACTAAGTATTCGAAAGTAATCCAAGCAAGGCAGGCAGTCTGTTTCCTGTTGAAAATCCTTTATTAAGTACACAGACAATAAAGGATTTTCGACTGGAAACAGACTGCCTGCCTTGCTTGGATTACTTTCAAATACTTAGCAATGCTGTACAATTATATATTTTCTATTATTACTTTTTGTTTTGTTTTGTTTTGACTTAAGACGAGTTTACATTCGGTACTTCTACTACTATTGTCTGATCTGATTAATATACAATGATTAACTAGAAATATATGGACTGAAAATCTTCCACACAGAGAAGTTTTTTTACACTGTTTTGGGAATCTTAAGTGAAAGACCTGCTGTGAATAGTTGAATCTAGAACAGAATTTGCAGATGAATTTTTTTGAGCTGGGATACAGGATCTGAATTGTCTAGACATAATAAGGCCTTAAGTTTAATCCTTTTGGCTGCCAAAAAAAGCAATTACTAGAAAATGGAAATCCAAGTCTAAGCCAACTGTATTTGAAGTAGTGAATATTTTATAACGGAGATTAATGAAATGGAAATGGGAATCTTTTAAAAAAGTTAAGAGCAAATCACATAGAAAAAATGGAAATTGTGGTGACTATACATGTAAAATAATGTTTTGGAGGAGGACTGAGGTTTAAGAGAAGGCAGGAATTGATAAATTTATGTAATGTTGGGTTGACAATAATGTGGTGTATAATGTTTGTTTTGTGCCTGTCTATTAAGTGATAATTCAATGTCTAGCACTTGAAGTAACAACAAAAAGTATTCAACCACAGTAATTTTTTTTTTTTTTGCCAAATAATTCTTCATGCTGTACTTTATTAAAAAATATGTTTGGCCTTGAATACGCAGCTGGAATTAAGATTCCATTGGCTGATGCTTAGCTTTGTGTTGCAGAGGGATGGAGCCCTGTCTGTGACCCTGGCACCCTGGTTTCAGTTAGTGGACCCAGAATGGGAATGAGAGGATTGAAGTGGCATGGCTCACTTGCTTTTCACAGTAGGGATTGAAAAAGGGTAGCATGCACTTGTGGTTCACTTAGCAGGTACAACTTCCCTGATGAAGACTGGGGAAACCACTACTTGTACTTTGGAGATAAACAAAGTAAGCATCCCTTGCAGAAGTGAAGGGAATGTCTTTCATGGTCAGCCCATTTTATACCCCCTTCCCTCATGCTAGCCGAATGTGTATGGGGATGTTGTGGCAAAAACAGGAAAAAAATGTGAATCACCCCTCAATGTCTGCTGTAATAATGGCCCCTCCCAGTTGTCCGTTGTCGTGGTGATGGGGAACAAATGGCCTGATTGGCCAGGTGAGGGCTGATCAGTTATCAGCAATGGCAAAGTGTAGCTAGATGAAGTCAAGGTATATTTGAAAACATTGGAAATTTAGTGAAATACTTTTGGGTAAATAATGTTCTTTCTGCATTTAAACTGACAGATCTGCTTATGTTAGTGAACTTGTTTAACTCTTTAGCTTTCATAAGTTTTTGTCTTAAAAGAAAACATTGAGCTCTTTTTATGCTGCAGAAGAATTCCCCGTACTACAAGAAAACTTTTTAGATGCTGTGTGGAGAAAATGAGTTTGATCTTGGAAAAGCATTAGTGGAATATGTGTGGTTTATACTCCTGCAGTGACAGGGAAATGTTGTTTTATTTCCTTGATGGAGTAGACAGAATGAGAACATAGTAATAACATGCTGTTTTCTACACCAGGAAGTGCTGTTTGGAAAAATGTTGGTGAAGAATTAAAGGTAAATGTGCTCAATGCTAAACTTTATTAAAAGTAAGCCTTTTCTGTCGTGCACATTTTCTCATATGGGCCACAAAATGGGAGCAAACCACAGCAGTCTCATCATCATCAAAATATACTGCTTATCACAGTGACAGCTTGAGCATGAAAGCAAAATTAATTTTTTTAGGTCTATCAAAAATTAACCCTGGTTCATGAAGTTAGCGTTTCTGTGTGACGTGGTTGAAGTTCCGAACAAAACAAATTAGTGTATGCAAGTTAAATTAGAGCTTTTTTGTAAAATAGACATTTCAACACTACAAGGCAGATTAGAAATTTGGTCCAGCAAATTCAGAGGGGATAATCATTAAATACTCCTAAAAACCTCTGTCAGTTGAAGAAAGACATAATAGATTTGATTTGTAAATACTGTTAATTACCGAGAATTAAACTTGAAGGGAGTTTCCAGATTTGAACAAGAGCACACATGACTGATGTTAGTATACTTTCCCTTGCAAAAGAATGACTCGAGTTGAAAAAATAGCAAAAGGTTGGCAAAAAAATACCAAAAATGTATTTTGTAAACGTATTATATTGCTTTTCTTGTCTCTGTAATTCCAGTACTGTTGCTGAAGCAGACCCATTTTGTATCAGTCCACTGCCCTGTTTCTCAAACTTAAATGTTGTTGTTGTCTCTTTCAGCTTTTCCCGGTTAGGAGTCACCACAGCGGAACTCCGGTCCGCTAATGATTGGCAGTAGATTTTTACATGCCGAGTTGCCAGCCCTGATGATTGGCAGTAGATTTTTACATGCCGAGTTGCCAGCCCTGACGCACAACCTTCAACGAAGGTACGCCCATTCACGCATGTCTCCACACAGAAGACGCTCTAGCTGAGAATCGAACAGGACAATGTCTTACTATGAGGCGACAATGCTACCGCAGCACCACCACCGCAGTTTTCTCAAACTTAAATAAGAATGACAGTCTGTTTAGCCAAATAATGAAAACCCTGCTGAAGTGAAATGCAGATGCTGTCATGATAAATTTTACATTCTTATTTCTCAAATTAAATAAGAATGTAAAATTATCATGACTGCATCTGCATTTCACTTCAGCAGGGTTTTCATTATTTGGCTAAACAGACTGTCATCTGACATGGGTTTTTTTATGTTCTCAGCTGTCTGGTGAGAAACTGGTGTCTGTCATGACTAAAATAAAGTGAGTGAAAAGCAGGAGGTTAAAAATGTTAAATGAAGAAAAGTAGGGAAAGCTGTCCTACATGGGGTTGGGTTGTCATCATCAACCGCCATCTCTCTCTGTTTAGTGCCACTGACCTACTTTCTTCAACACTCATGCCTGACTGTTGCAGGTCTTCTCTTACATATCCACCTCTTTGCTGGATGCTCTCATTTCTTCAACTTACTCCTGTCTGTCTCAAATCTACTTCATTAGATTGCCTTCTGTTTTTCTTTGCATGGACCCAAACCAGTAATCTCTACTCTTTAATGTTTTCTACAGTTGGAGCTACTTTCCCTTCTGCTCTTATGTCTTCATTTCATCTCCATACCTCTCAACTGTCCACATTTTCACAGAATGTCCAGATCTTTGCCTCATGTTTTGGTCTGTTTCTCCAATATTATGTTTTTTTGACAAATCATTGGAAATCATTCATTACTGAAGTCAGAAAATAGTGACAGACGTTTGAGTTTTAGATTTCATATCCTTTATAAAATTAATGCTAATGCAAAATGTTATTCTGCCAGCTTTCTAAGTATATAAGTGTAATATTTAAAAATTGTCCCTATTTTGAGCCTTTGTACCCCCATTTGTTATGTGTTTGTCCAGATTTCTTACACTAAGAGGTTGAGAGGTGTGCATCTGTCCCACAGTGTGCACCTGTCACCTGTCTCAGGCACTTCATATCCATCACCTCTAGCTTCCTCAGCTGCTCTACCCTTACTGCACAGGTTTCTGTACCATACAGTAGTATTGGTCATACCGCTGTTTTGTACACCTTACTTTTCAGCTTTTTTGGCATTCTTCTGTCATGCACTATCCCTGATACTCAGTGCCAGTTGGCTGCTGCCCCTCTGAATCTAGGTTTGGCGACTTCATTCTGACTTCCTTTTTCCCAGGCACCCCAACCAGATACTTGAAGTTGCTCACCTGTTTCACCATTTCCCCATGTTCATCGTGTTTCACTGTTGCAGTCATTACACTTGGGTTATCCTGCTGGCAGGCTACCTGCAGTCGGCCTGAATTCCAAAGTCCTGGTCCGGCGTCAGTTGCTGTCGCCTCTTCCCTGACGTCAGTGCGCCAGGGGTATATAAGATGCAGCCGACGCCATTTTCTTCAGTCTTTCTTGCCGCGCGGTGCCCGAAGCAAAAGCAGTTCGCAAGTGCCGGTCGGCCGACTCCTGAGATTTTCGAATTCGAATTTCAGATCCGAAGCCTTCATTAAAGCTAAGTACCCCGTTGAGGAAACTTTTTTCTTGCTGCAGATCGATGTCAGAAAAAGTTAACAATTGTATTTCTTGTGGGAAGCAAATACCTCATAAGGATTTTCACTCTTACTGTATTCCTTGCCTAGGCCTGCTTGTTGTCGGTTTTGTGCTAGATTTAACCAATGCAGTATTAAGCGTCTGTACGATTTTGCCTTTCATTACTTTGGCCGCAGATTCAATTATACAATGCTGGCGGAACAGCCGATGACCGGAGTCTATAAAAAACACAAGGATAAAGACAAGGACAGGCATCCGAGGTCCAAAACTGACGATGAGGCTTCCTCTAAGCTAGTCGTCGGTTCATCTGTTCTCAGTGAGGTGCTTTCGCAGCCCCTGATACCCGCTACTTCAGAGCCACAGGCCGCTTCTGACTCCCACGTGGAGCCAACTGGGCCTCTGGAAACTCAAGGTATTGGATCCTCGGAAACTATTCCCTCAGATGGGTCCGGAGCCACTGTGCAGGCATCGGCTTCTGAGGGTGTTTTCAGACCTACACAGTTATATGTAAAGTCATCTTCAGCTTCAAAGCCAAAGACTAAAGCAGCTCTAAAGACAAAGAAACAAGCACAGCATTCTCCAGGACAGACTTCCATGCCTAAAAAACAGATGCTCAAAATGGCCGAAGACCTTATTACTTTGATCAGGGGTTCCCATCCCCCTCCTGATAAGAGGCCTAGGCAAGAGACAGAATATGAATCTTCAGGTCAGGTTTCCATTTCCTCTGATTCTTCCTCTGATCAGGAATACGGCGATTGTGATGCTGAAGAATCTATTCCTTCAGCTTCTCCTCCTGAGGATTACTCTTTTGGGGAAACCCTGCATACTATGAATGAGCACTTTCATTGGGAGAGCCAGGATTATTCAGAGTCCAAGAAAAGGCTCAGAGATTTTCTTTAACTTCCTCAGCACAGGCCCCTTGCTATTCATCCTGTTCTGGACATTGTAGATGATGTTTTTTTCTGAGTCTGGCCTGTCTCCAGACTCTATACTCCCTGCATCCATGAAGCCAGACAGGTACTACAGGATTCCAGACTCTCATAAATTTCTATATAAAAACCCTGCTGCTGACCCAGAAACTATATCTCAGGGTCCCAAAGGGGTCAAGGCTTCCACTGCAAAAAAACCTGTTCCCTCTGATAGGGATTCTAGAGCACTGGACATATGGGGGAAAAAAGTTTACGCTTCTGTTACCTTGGCTATAAGGGCTTTAAATTGTCAGTTTCATATGCTTAAATATCAGCAATACTTAATATCACTGTTAAAACAGAAAATGTTGACAAATTCTGAATGTAATGAAAACAAGGAAATGCAGGATTTATTGCATGCAGCTGAACAGGTGGGAAAACATACTTTGCAATGTGGTTTTGATTCTTTGGAGGCCTCTTGTAGGGCCGCTGTAACGGGTCCTGTGATTAGGAGGCATGCTTGGTTAAAGGAACAGAATCTGCCTGATCATGTTAAAGCAAAATTATTAGATGCTCCATTACAGCATGATACTTTGTTTGGTGTTAAGGCAGAAGAGGTGTTAAAGAAAATGGAGGATAAAGCGAAATCTATGCAGACAGTTAAGGACTTTACAGGTACAGCCACCTAGATTTAGCAGGAACTGGCCTTCAAAAAATTGGTCCTTTCCAGTGTCAGATAGGCCACAAAGAGGCAGATACAGGCACCCTAGAGGCAGATCCCAGCCCCAAGGCTCATACAGGCCTAAACAATGGGGTGCTTCTACCTCCAAAAGCGGAGAAGACAAATCTCAACCTTATAGGAAACAGTCCTAATGACTTTCCTCTACCAGTACCAGGCACTTACCTTTTGGACGCTCCCTTAGGGGGAAAACTAGCACTTTTCTCACAAAACTGGCACATGTTCACCCAGGACAAATGGGTCTTGAATATTGTGTCTCAGGGTTACAGGTTCCACTTTCACACCCTGCCAAAGGCAAAAGGCATGCCAGACCTGCCACACAATCAATGGGCAGAGGCACAAAAGCAAGTTTCATCCCTCATGGACATGAGGGCCATTCAGCGTGTACCACTACAGGAGCAGGGACAAGGATTTTACTCACGTCTTTTCTTGGTACCCAGAAAGGACAAAGCCTGGAGACCAATACTGGACCTGTCTATTCTAAACACTTTTCTGGACGTTCCAAAATTCAAAATGTTGACTCTGCAGCAGCTTCTGCCCATGCTGGGCAAGAAGGCTTGGCTTGTAACCTTGGACTTAAAAGAGGCATACCTGCATGTCCCAGTCAGACAATCTTGCAGAAGATACCTCAGATTCATAGCTGCTCAATGCACTACCAATTCTCTGCACTGCCCTTTGGCTTATCTACTGCGCCCACGGTCTCACAAAATGCCTGGCACCAGTAATTGCTTTTTGCAGACAATGAGGAATTCAAATATATCCCTACTTGGACGACTGCCTCATTCAAGCAGAGAACAAGGACATTCTACTAAAGCATCTGGTGTTTGTAAAAAGATTGTTAATTTGCCTAGGGTACACAGGAAACAAAAAGAAATCAAAGCTAGTACCCTCTCAAGAGATAATATTCCTTGGTGCAAGCTTAAATACAACTGCCCAGATGGCCTGTCTCATGCCAGACAAACAAAGGCAACTGACTTCTTACTTCGAAATGTTGGCAACAAAAACCCAGTTATCTGCAAGAAAAATTCTGCAGGCTTTGGGCTACATGGCATCCTGCATTCTGTTAATTCCATATGCAAGACTGCATATGAGGAAACTTCAGTGGTATCTAAAAAGTGTTTGGACTCAACATTGTCACAGCCTGGAAAAATGTATTACCCTCATTCCCTGCCTGCAACAGGAGTTTCGATGGTGGGCACAGGCCTGTCACCACAACAAGAGACAGCCTTTCACTGTACCCGCTGCCAGGCAGACAATAACAGATGTATCAGATTATGCCTGGGGGGCCCACATGGCAGGAAAATGTATTCAGGGCACATGGCCCACAAGCCAAATGCATCTTCATCTCAATCTAAAAGAAATGCTGGCTGTCCAGAATGCCCTGACAGCTTTCAAGGATCTACTTCATCCAGGACAACTGCTGATAAAGACGGACAATACTGCAGTCATGTGGTACATAAACAAGCAGGGAGGCACGCATTCCTACCCCCTCTGCAGACAAGCCATGAATTTGTGGAACACAGCATTGACTTATCAAGTACACCTGCAAGCACAATTCCTGCCGGGAAAGACAAATACTCAGGCAGACGAACTAAGCAGAAACCTCATGGATCCTCACGAGTGGAAACTAGATCCACAAATCTTCAGCATAATAACAAGGAAATTGGGATGCCCAGACATAGATCTGTTTGCCTCCCCTCACAACTGCCAACTACAGAGATTCTGTACAAGGACTTTTCACACGCTAGCATGGAAAGTGGATGCTCTATCATTCAGCTGGAAAAACCTTACAGTATATGCCTTTCCTCCACTAACTCTCCTCCCCAAAGTACTCCTACAGGTCAGACAAGAGAAGCCAAAAATGATCCTGATTGCCCCAGACTGGCCACGCCAGCACTGGTACCCAATCCTAAAGAGCTTGTCTCAAGGCCCAGCCTGGACATTACCTCAAATTCCTCATTTACTGACCCAACAAAGCAATTAGATACTGCTCAACCAACTCAGAACCCTAAATCTGGCTGCATGGCGGATAATGTAACCATTCAGGTCACACCATTCAGAATACACCTCTCTCCAAAACAGTTATGTATGTTATTCTGGAGGCCAGGAGGCCCAGCACCAGAAAATCATGTGTAGAAAAGTGGAAGAGATTCTGTGCTTGGAACCAGACACAAGGAATTGACATGCTTGTACCAAATATTCCTCAGATTTTACAATACCTAACTGAGATGCTGGACAAAGGCCTATCCTTTTCATCGATTAAGATCCATATCTCTGCCATTTCAGCTCATTACAATATGGACCCACCTATTTTTTCACATCCATTACTAAGGCAGTACCTCAGAGGGGCCAAAAACATTAGACCCCCAAGAAGAGCACCAATACCTGCATGGGGCCCTCAACTTTGTCTTGGAAAAGCTCATACTGCCTCCTTCTGAGCCAGCCAATACAGCTGAGATAAAATTCTTATCATGGAAAACAGCTCTGCTCCTAGCAATAACTTCAGCAAGAAGAGTTTCAGAGTTACAGGCATTAATGGCTGTGGAACCTTTTATCATTTTCCATCCGGACAGGGTTTCTCTAAGGACAAACCCAACATTTATGCCTAAGGTAGTATCTAATGTGGCTCTTAATCAAACCATTCATTTGCCTACATTTTATCCAAATCCCCAGAATAAAGGGGAGAGACTTCTGCATTCTTTGGACATACACAGACAGCTACGCTTCTACCTGGGCAAAACTAAAGCTTTCAGAAAGACTGAGCACCTTTTAGTGGCATATGCTGCAGGATCACAAGGAAAGGCTATCTCAAAGCAGACTATTTCAAAATGGATAGGACACTGCATTCGTTTCTGCTATTTACAACATGGCAAATCAGCGCCTAAGGGCATTAGGCCACATTCGACCAGGGCAGCAGCCACCTCAGCAGCCTTCCTCAGAGGAGTACCAACCAACGATATTTTGGAGGCTGCAACTTGGACTTCACTGCACACTTTTACAAAGCACTACCACTTACCTCTTTACACTAAATCCAGAGCAGGCTTTGCTACTGCAGTCCTGCAGGGCCTCATAGCCACTCCTAATTCTATTTAGATCCAGCCACCCAACCTCAGCTTTGGGATTCAACCCAAGTGTAATGACTGCAACAGTGAAACACGATGAATATAGTACAGTTGTGTAACTACCATAAATGTAGATGTTCGAGTGTATTCACTGTTGCAGTCCAGGTTACCCACCCACCATCCCCCTTTCTTTGCTGGGACTTATCTGTACTTCTCTATTCTATACAACCTATGTGGTGTGTTTGCTTGTAGATGAAAGTAATGTTTATTTTAGTGCATGCTATTTATAAGCAATGTTTTTAGCCTACCCTTTTGGAGGCACCTGACATCTGGGGCAAGAAAAACTGAAGAAAATGGCGTTGGCTGCATCTTATATACCCGTGGCGCACTGACGTCAGGGAACAGGCGACAGCAACTGACGCCGGACCAGGTCTTTGGAATTCAGGCCGACTGTGGGTAGCCTGCCAGCAGGATAACCCAAGTGTAATGATTGCAACAGTGAATACACTCGAACATCTACATTTATGGTAGGTACACAACTGTACTTTTTGTATCAATTCTCAGCTTCTTATGGTCATAGGAAGTTACTAGGCTAATGGCCCTGGGGCCCTTACAAACCTAGCCAAGTTCTACCCTTATTTCCACAATCAGCATCTGTTGCCCCTGTCCAATAGAGACACAGATGGAATCCCCAGGGTGAATTTACAGTTATCATGTGCCAATTTTTTGAGAAAAGTGCTAGCTTTCCCCCTAGGGGTGCTGTCAGCTTGTCCAGATTGCGTTTGAAGAGGGCCAGTGAGGTACTCTGTTTGACATGAAGTGCGAGTCTGTTCCAAAGGTGTGGTAACCTCTGGGAGACAAATCTGTCCTTCAGGCAGCTTCTGTTAATGTCACATACCAGGTTAAGGTCTTCAGTGTGAGTAACCCGTTTACCATTTGACTTATGGAGATGCAGCATTTCCAATAAAGCAAGGTCAGAGATTGCCTCTGAGTAGTCTGTATGAGCAGAATAAAATGACAGTGATTTCAGACAAACCACATAGGACAGATGCTGAAGACCTAGAAATTTCCTTGTGAGGAACCTTTTCTGGTCTCTCCAATTACTGCAGATGCTTGGAACGGTACATACCAAGAGGGGTGTTTACTCAATTGTTGGCCTGATGATGGAAGAGTACAGGGAGGTTATAACTTCTTTTTTTCTGGAGGCAGTGCCTGTAGTTATGAAATGAGCAATGTAGAATGCCCGTCTTACCACTGTGGAGACATGGTCAAAGGTGAGGTTGCTATCAACCTGAGGGGCCAGGTCTTACCACTGAGTGCATACTTAAGGTGTTGCTGTTGATGTGGTAGTTAGCAGGCATATCGCCCTTGCTGAAAGGGACAATAATACATTTTTTTTTGCATTGACTTTAAGGCACCAATCATTTGTGTGTGTAAGACCCTCTTGTATGATGTTGACATTATATGGAGACTATATGACGACTCCCAGTTTGCAGTAATCAGCAAACATCGTCAGCCACAGACCTTTAGTTTTTGCTTGTACTTTGGAAAAATAGATTCCAAACAGTAGATTGATCCCTATGGAACACCACTGGTCACAGGTCTGCTATTAGAGGTAGATTCCCCTACTTTAACTATATGGGTTCTATCAGTGAGCCAGTTATCGACCCATCTGACGATATAAAGGTTGATACCTAGCTAGGTGAATTTGTCAGTGATGCCTGAGTAGGGGATAGTGTCAAATGCCTTGGCCAAGTCTAGGTAGTCTGTATGCACAGATTTCCCTTCATCCAGGACCTTGGTAACTGTCTTGAAGAAGTCCACCAGGTTTAACAGGCATGATCTCCCTTTGACAAATCCAAACTGAGTAGGTTCATGTGTTTGGAGATTACCTATATCTTTGTTGATAAGGTCCATGATGATTTGGTCCATGGCCTTGCAGGTAAGGCTAGTCAGGCTAATAGGTCTGTAGTTTCTGGGGTCAGTGAAAGCACCACCCTTATGCAAGGGAATAATGCCGTTTTCCATTCAGCTGGCAGAAAGCCGGTGCTTAGACTGTGATTGACAAGAGTATGCAATGGTATTGCTAATCTTTTTGGAACCATGTAGGACGCAGCCTGGGATGTTATAATGTCCCATAGATGTTGTACTCCTGGCCTTAGAGAGGGCATTAACGACCTGCTCTTTAGAGATACAGGGTAGAGGACAGGTGGCAGGGATGTCATGGGGTACATCTGCTGGGGACAGAGTGAAGTTTTCAAATAACCTGTCGTCCAACAGGTTAGTTATCTCCACAGGTTCAGTATATGTGATATCATTAACTACCAGTTCAGCACAAATCTGGGCCTTTCCTTTTAGGTTATAGATGTAGCTGAAGAATGCCTTATGGTTGTCTTTAGCTGAGGAAGCTAATTTGGATTCGAGTCATACTTTGCTTTGGAGGACTTCACAAGAAGTCTTATTCGCTTGTTTAAGCTGATGAGGGAGTGTTTCCACTTTAGGGCTCACTCCCTCTTACTCTTAGATAGCAATTGCTTCTTCTTCTTATTGTAAAGCCCGTTAATGGAAGTTGTCCATGAGGCAGGTTTGCTCTTCCTTGAGGAGCTTGTTTTGGTCCTATAAGGTACGGCCAAGTCAATGCAGTTATACAGGTGTTTGTATAAAGCATTGGTGTAGAACTCGGCATAGTTGCCAGTTCCGTCTGAAGGGGGGAGGTGCAGATGAGCTATTCATGCCATTCTGTAAGAGGTTATAATCTGGTTTATAGAATTTTTTTAGTTTAGTTGCTGCTGGGCGGGGGTCCAGTGTGATAGTTGCTTTAAATGAGACTGATTTGTGGTCAGATCTCACCAGGGACCAGGGAAGACCTCACAGTGGGGGTGCTGCAGTGGTCCCCATATTGGTAAGCACCAGATCCAGGATGTTGGCACCCCTTGTGGGGGTGTCAACCAGCTGGGTCATGGCATTGGAGTTAACGAAGTTGAGGAACCTTTGGGCAAGTGAGTTTGAGTAATTTTCCCAGTCAATGTATGGGTAGTTAAAGTCACCCAAAATCCATGGTGTTTGGATATATCTTGATAGACTCAAGTAGATCCAAATAGGCAGAGTGGGTGTTCTGATTCATGGAGGGGGTCCTATAGCTGGCAGTGACTTGAATAGGTGTTCACTCAACAGTTAATTGCACTTGAAGTATCTCCATGTAATCATGCTGTTTGACCAATCTGGAGGTGTATTTGTCTTTAATTAAAATTGATACAGTGCCTCCCTTAGTTTTTATGCCTTCAGTTTGTGATCGGAACGTGTGGAAGGTAGTGTGACTCGTATGGCTGAGGTGCTGTCCACAGTCTTGAACCAGGTCTCCATGACTGCACAACTTTCTGCAGCTTCCAAGGTGGGGACTGCTTCCAGTGAGTGCAATTTCATGTTAAGACTCCTAGCGTTTACCAGCATAACCTTGAGATTGTTTTTAGATGGAGTTTTTATGTCCGGAATTTTGTCCTTAAGACACTACCTAAAAAAGGCACCATGGGGATGACAAGAACCTTAGCCAGTAGCCAAAATCCCATGGGTGACAAATGAAGACCATCTCTGGCAAAGCATTGAGGTCTGTTGATCATGTCATCCCAGGCTGACAAATACTGGATCCCCTTTAAATGACACCAGAAACTAAGCCAATTATTGAAATCGGTTATTTTCTGTTTGTATTGAGGCATCATCCTAGGTGAAGGTAAAATGCTGCTTAAGGCTAGTGACATACGTGCCTGAGACACAGTTCGACAGCTCAGTCATGTCTGTCTTCATATAGTTTAGAGGTACATGTCAAGTTGTTCACACCAACATGTGCTATGACAGAGTCATAACAGTACCTGTTGTTGAGAGACTTGAGTGCATGTGTGATGTGGCGTATCCTGGCACCTGACAGACAGCTGATTGTGACCTTTTCCGTACCCAGCCTGGTGAGAGGGACATCTGTGTGTCTCACAATGGAATCACCTTTGACTAATATGTTTGGTTTTGTGGTTTGCCTCAAGGACTTGACGTGTGAGACAGTGGTACATGAGCTATTATGTGTACTGTGTACTGCAGCGGAAGTATTCTGTGTAGCGTGTTTGTGTTTGGGTTTGGGAGGTCTCTGGTGTTTAGGTATGTTTCTGGTGAGGACTTCCGTGTATGTAGGTATGTGTGATGTGGGTTTGGGTGCAGTAGGAGGTGAGGTGTGCATGCTGACAACCCCGCTCATTGTCATATGTACTCACTGGTGTGTGAGAGCGCATGGTTTCAGGCTTCTTAATATAGTTGCATCTCTCACATGTTGAGTTTGTGTGGACTAGGAGTAGAGGGTTGTTGATGAACATGAAGGCAGTTGCTACTCTGTCTCAGGATGCCCATGTCGACCAAGCTGGCTGTGGAAACTGGGAAATTGTCCGCCCATAGTGTTAGGCAAATTTATATGGTCAGGAAAAGAGGTTGCACTTAGGAATGGCTAATGGGTGAAAGGTGTGTTGGTACCTCTGAGGCTACACTTAATGTTCCACCTGATAGTAGAGCAGGGCCGTAAAAAACTTCTGGATGAACACAAGTTAAGTGCTAAGGGAAAATTTAACAAGCAATACATTTGAGTCTAAACCACCAATGGTGACCACTGGCACAGTGGTGCTCTTCACGCAGACAAGTGCAAGCACAGGCCTTAAACAAAACAAGAGATAACCCTTTTAACTCAAACTAGCCAATAAAGACACACTCTCTGAGAACTACTGCAATCACCCTAGATAAGATGGGACCCAGACAGCTCCTCTCTTCCCATAAGGGTGCAGACATGCTTTCACCTACAAGGATGACTTGAATTTGATACTCAGAAGTTACAAAACAGACCCAGTAAGAAACAGCAAACCTGAAACTGGGCTATACTATAGCTGAACTAGTACAGTATGCAGTAAAGTGTGGCAAAAACCATTCAGACAATTCAAGAATAGAAATACAAATTAAATGGTGCAATGTAAGATCAAAAGCAGGCACTTATAGTTAGTTGGAAGCAACGGATGCCTGACATCATTCAGTATGTCAGTGAAGTGCTGGTTTTAGTGCTTAAGTGATACTAAACAGTTTAGATTCAGCAAGTCTGAATCTAGCCTATGTTATAAAATGCAGAAGTATTAGAAATTCAAGGTGCATAAAATTAGTCACAACAGCAAAAAGCAATTTAAATTAAGCAGCGATTCACTGTCAATTCCCAGCTTAAAAGGGTGTAGGCCATACTCTCCCGCCATAAGAGTCTAGACCACAAACCTTAATGTAGAACAACTGGTTTTAGAGCCCAGGTGCTTAACCCATTTCAAAAGACAGACACAACAGGCCTTCAACCAGCAGTTTCCAGCTTAGATAGGTGTAGGCTGTGCTCTCCTTCCACAAGAGTTTAGACCACTTATCTTCCCAATGTAAAGTAACTGGTTTGTAACCCAAGTACTTAAACCGGAACAACATTTAGAACAGGCACAATAAGCAGTTCCCAGATCAGAAGGCAGAGGGCCACCTTCTCCTCCCACAAGAGTATAGACAGCAAACCTTAATGTAAAATAATTGGTCTGAAGCCCAAGTCCTTTAACCAAAACTGAGAGACTTAGAACATCAGTTACAATTTAATCAGGAAACAGACAAGCGGTAATAAATGCAACAGAATAAATGCGATTGAACACTTTAAGAAGAAGCAAGAAAAGCAAAAATAAAGTAATAAGGTAGGAAGAGACACAAATCAAGTAAAAGCAGCTGAAAATTTTTTTAAGTAGAACGGCCAGAAACTGAAGATAATTCAAGGTTAAGAAAATAAGCGGG